>NW_026136703.1:22533609-22783609 GCF_905237075.1 Dicentrarchus labrax
TGATACTGAAGAACATTTTTAAACGTGATAATTCCGAGGCAAGTCATGGAGTTATAAGGAATGTCTTTTTTTTCTCCATGATTTCTAATTGGATTTACGGAATCGCCGAATTATACTAGTGACAGTGTCAGTCACACTGAATCTAAAAAAAATTAAAGTACCCTAATGGCCTCCATGAGCGTGTGTCACAACCACTGCTGCAGCTCCAAACGCCAACCACGTTGATTCTGAAACTGCAGTAACTAGCTTACAGTTTTATTCAGAACTCATGCACTCGTCATCTCTTCCTGAGCCTGCAGCCCACTCATCACCTCCCGTCCTGCGGCAGGTCATGTACAGTGAGTTTATTAGACAGCTGCTTGTTTAAGCTGGAAACAGGGTTGATCTGTGTGGTGAGAGTGAACTCACAAAGTCAAAACTAAGGAGCTAAAAGAGGCTAAAAAGCTCCATTAGAGCTTAAATAATGAAGATACTGACTAGGGGAGCTTTAAGGTTGGGGGAAGATTATTACCATTGTTTGTTAAGGACACAACATGAGCTCTAAATGTGGTACAACCCCTCACTTTGCTAAATAAATGTCACACTACTTCCTGCAGTGGCCTTGAATGTTGGGTTTAGAAATACATTATATACTGTAGAATGCACTAAAGACAATGGGTAAGGTGGTGTTGAGTACTATTCAGATATTACTGTTTCCTTTTGAGACAATACTACAGTTTAGAATAGGAGTCAAGGAACCAGTAGGGCACTTTAGCAAGGATAATACCACTGTATTTAACTGCAGAGATAAAAGAAGGTTTTTCTAACACAGAGCCACTAATGCAAGCTTGCATTCTTTTAATCTGCCATTAGAGCCAGCATACTTTAAAACTTCAGCAAGCTTCTGCTGTTATCAGTGCTCGACACATCCAGCAACTGTAGTTTTAAAGTATTGTGCTCTGCAGCAAATGAATGTCACAAATTCTGCAAGAGCCTTATATTCAATGCATGGTAAAAACTTTCAGGACAGTTGGGATTACAATGCACACACGCCAAATGGAATATGTAGTTTAGCAAGAACGAGCTTTTTTTTTCACGCCACATTTAGCTAAACGCCTTTTCATCATGTTCACAGTGAATTAAAGAGACTTGAGTTTTAAAGGTGAGGATTGTACCTGCAGCTCAGTTCAGTCGGGACCACGTTCCCATGATGTGTATGAGCCTTTTTGTACCGAGGTAGGTGTTATTTAAGCTGTCAGAAGGTCTTATTCTATGTGGGTCCAACTGGTCACAGCAAAGATACAAACCATCTGTTGCTGAAAAGCAAGTGCCAAACTAACTTAAGAGGAGATGGAAGGACTTTTTTTCCCTCAATGCATTGCGGCTAGAACGTCTGGAAACTTGTTTGATGCCAAAGATGCTTATTTTTTTTAATCCTATTTCTATAAAGGACATCTCAGAATCTAACTTGTAAAAGTGGCTTTTGTTGAACACTGAAACTTAAATTTTAAGGAAATTTAGTAAAGAAAAGCTACACCGATATAGACATACACTATGTACCATACAGTATACTCTCATTGACTTGATTTAGTGTATTCTCTGCTGTCAAATGCATTGTTCCTTGCAAATACCAGTATGCTCACTGTGATTCAGCTTTAAACTGTCGTTCTTTCACCACTTTACCTCTTTTACAAACTTTTTCCCATCACAACAGTCATCTATCGGGCTGAGATTTTAATCACTGATCACCATGAATGTCAAGAATGTCTGACAGAAACAATGGTTACTTGCTGAGTTTAATTGTACTTGTGACAAATTTTAAAACAACACATAAAACAGCAAACTGTAGATACCGCCCTGCCTTTATCCATGCGGCACTCTGCTGTCACTGTGAGCTCGAGCAGCATGGCAGGAAAACACGAGCCAAAATGGTTAATTGAAGCAGGAAAAATTGAATTACTTGAATTAAAGCTCAAGGTAAAATTTTAATGAAAATATAAAAGACCCGTGCACCTATAATCGGATCTTAGCACCTTTACAGGTACCAAGCAAGGTGTTGCTTTGCTCCAGGGTGCTTGAATTCAGATAAACTCCCTGTATTTACTGTGGGTGAACTATGCTTCGACATATGTTTTGACATTAGCTTTGAATCAACTGACTGCATCTAATTTCAAATAAAGGGCCACTCCACTGGTTTTACATCGGGCTAATTGGGTTATCTTAGCCCTTGGCTGACTGAAATCTTTTAACAGTCTGCATTGCAAACTGGAAGTGTGGAAATAAGTGGCCATTTAGGAGGCAGAAGGGGTCTAATGAAAGACACTATAGAGTTGCACTAAGTCAAATGTAGGATCCAGTGTTTTTGGAGCTTGACCCATGCTCCTAAAGTAGCCGTAAATGTCAGGATATTTTGGCCTCTGCTGCTTAGATTTTGACCGTTCTTTTTACAACCTGTCTCTTGTGAGTCTCCCAAACTTTATGGTAGTGCAATACACTAACTCGCTGGAGAGCCTCTTTTTTTGTTTTTTGTTTGTTTGATTGAGTACCCTTGCTCTACCATTGAACCCCCTCATGAAATTGTGGGTAGCTACTAACAAGCTCACACAAGCCAGTTGTCCGCTGCCTGCCTGTTGCAACCTAGAAAAACCCAGACATTTTTATTAAAGGATAGAAGACAAAAAAAACCCAGACTTTACATCTCCACTGAATATTGCATTCAACAGGTAGCTATATTTTGGAACAGATTTCCCATAACGTGTAAGTTCAAATAGTACGATTAGTTGATCACCAGAAGATTAATTGATAAAAATTTTTACAACCTATTAATTGCCAATTGTCATTTTAATATAAAATAGCTTCATCTTCTCAAATAAGAGGATTCAACTGCATATCTTGGAGCTTTGGATTGTTGATGTCAGAAAATAATTGATAGCCCACAGTTCTTTCTTTGAGAGACTACGGTGCATAATAAGGTGTAAGGTGTTCATTTAGACTTCTCCACAGTTTTCTGTTCACTTTCACCCAACGCACCCTCCACCCTGAGCGGTCCTTTTATCAAAGCACACAACAATATTTGGATGCATGTGTCGATTAAAAAAAGTGAAAGCCATTTTAAAATCCTCCCTTTTAGAGAAGCTAAAGTTAATTTGTGGTGAAAATTGGTACAAAATTAAAACAAGTAAATGATGATGTTTACTTCCTGCTGTCAAATATATTTAAACACAGCTTCATGTCTGTGAATCTTCCAAAAAAACGTGTCAAGCATATGTGGAGTGTCTGTGGTTGAGGAAGCGGTCAGTGGTGTAAAAACGGCACTGTTTGAAGTAATTTAGCTTTACTGCCTCTACGCTTGGTGCAGTGGTTCTCCGTGACTGATCCATTCTAAAGGCGGTAAATATATACATCTGCCTCCCGCAGCGAGCTGTCAGAGCCTTGCTGCAGTGGGGATAGCTTTGTAATAGTGGTGCTCATTTTGTGTGTGTGTGTCTGTGTGTGTGTATGTGTGTGTGTTTGTGTGTGTGTGTGTGTGTGTGTGTGTGTGTGTGTGTGTGTGTGTGTGTGTGTGTATGTATATATAAGCCTTGTGTGTCTTTGAGTGAGTCTTTGTGTGTGCATCATGTATGTTTATGCATGTGTACCCGCCTGTGTACCCGACTCTCATGGGTTGTGTATATACTGTGTGTGCAGCTTCAAAGCCACATTCATGCAATAACGTGTCAGGGGATCTGACTGAGTAGAAATTGTCCAACTGTGGTAATAAGTGTCTTCCTTGTTGGAATTATGCTTAAGACTAAAAATGACTGGAATGATTCAGACTTGCCAGCATGGTCCACTGGGCTCCCACTCACCACAGCTTGAAAATATAGGCTGCTGCAGCACAGTGAGAAATGTTATGGTTTCACTCTGTTGTGACTTTGTGTGTGTGGAGGGGAAGCAATGAAAAAGGCCTCACACAGAGCCCGGCACAATCCGGCTTGTAGAGTTACCCCTGGAGAAATTAGCACATAATGTTCTCAAATTATAATTCATAATGTTCTTTTTAAAGGCTTGTTAGCACCGTGGTTGGCTGTTTTAAGAAAAAACGTCTCCACAGAGAGCGAAGAGTGGTATTAAGGAGTTTACATTCAGGCTGTTTAGTAATGATGTACCAAAGAAAAATATGAGTGAAGGCGATGTGGCTTCCCAAAAACATCTAAACTTCCAGAAAATGTACATACAAAGCGGGACAGATATGCAGACAAGACTTGGGCTCAATTAAATCAGTTTTGTAGAGGGTCTTGCCATCTCAGTGTTCTTAGAAAAAGGAAAAACAATCATGGACTCATCAATGAGTCATACATGTGGTAATGGACAAAAGAAGTCTTTAAGTCCATCCACAGTAATGTATTTCTAGAGCCCTTTCATATTTTAATTATAATAAATAATGTGTTTTAATTTAAAGCAGAATGCAGGCTCTGAATAATGCATGGAGTTCTGTCAATCAAAAGCACACTCCTCTGAGCTGTGTTGTAGCTTTTGATTCACCTTCTAAAACCTTTTGAACTATCACTCAATATACTATACATGTACACAGAACTGTATTTTGTCTGGTTATAGAGATTAAGAAGATTGTAGAGCTTTAGTGAAAGCTACTTTAACTGTAAAAAATGTAGTCATACCTTGCTATTGTTCTGATGGCCCATTATTCCCGAAACTGAAAAAATGTCCCATTGGACCGAAAGCCCATTTGTCCGACAGGCCGTTAAACTAGAACCATTGCTCTGAAGCCCCCCCCCCAACATGTCGTCTAAGTAAACTAGGGACCTTGGCTGAACCTCCAAAATCAAGCTAAACACACCTATAGTTTTCTAGGTAAGATAGGTTTTTAGCTCGATCCATGAAAAACAGTCAGGAACGAGTTCATGAATTAACTTCTGCTTTTAATGTTTAAGTAGTTTCTCAACAGTTTCTTTGTAACCTTCCTGGCTTGCTAGGTAGCAAACTTTCCAAAACTTTTTTGAAATGAATTAAATTAGATTATTTCTGCGCGCAGTATAGCTCTGCCTTCTAGAAGTATATGTAACTGAAAACTACCGTCATTAATATTATCAGCTCTCTTTACAACCAAAACACATAAAACCAAGTTCTCAAATAAATCTTTAACCTTAACCTAGGAATGATTTGATAAGAGCAGGGACGAGGGCTGTTTTTGTCTGTCTAGTTTCTGTTGGGTCAACTGTCACATTACATAGATTTCTCTTCAACACGCTCCAAGAATAACAACTATAGTCTTACAGTCCAAATGCTTCGTGTCTGTTTACAAAAATATTGCTTTGAGAAATGAAATCAATATTCAAGAAACACAAATGACTCCCCAAGCTAATAATATTGTCAGCGTGTGATTTAATTAACTTTAACAATGTACTTAACATTTTTGTAAGTTGTAACTTCAGTATGAAACCAACAGGGTTAGGTGTCACATTAGCAGATATCTCAAATTCAAACACAAACAGCCAAAAAAATTCCAAAAGAACACAGTAACACAGTTTTTTCCTTTTAAGTCTTTATAAACACCAAATGTGTGTTTCTACCACGCTAATAAATAAAGTCAAAAACTAATCATGGGTAGTCGAATAGTAAAATATTTATGACCATCTGGCTCAGAAATGTTTAATCTCTGGCTGTTGAGGAGGAGGACTTCTACAGTCTGCAGCTCAAACCAAGGTAAAGGGGTCTTCTAGGGCTTCCCAGACAAAAAGGAAACTTGTAATAGTAAGAGAATTTATTTCTAAGCACGCTAAATATACTCAAATGGCAGCTTGCAGTCTAATATGTGTATATCTGGTGGTTTGTGACATTTCAGAACCCCTGCAATTTTACTAGTTTATTTAAGCTGTTGTCCACTTTAATAAACTGCATGCTATATTAATTCAGTAGCTCCCGTCTTGCTGTAAATCCAATATCATGAGGGATACAGGTCTGACACGCACCAAGGAAAAGTTCAAAGGATCCGTGGTTTCATGGATTACCTTTAATAATAAATCAAAACACACAACGAACGGAGCCACTGCAGTCAGGACAACCAGACCAGCCAGTCCAATAAAAATACTTGTGTGTGAATAAGAGTTCAGCGAGTTTAGATTTCGTCTCACCAGTCCCAACCTCCCCGTCGCTGTCTCCCATTCCCCACTCCTCAGTTCCAAGCCGACACAAGTGAGTTTCTCTCGGTCGCATTTGGAGACACAAACAACACTGTCGCCTCCCCCCCTTCACCTCCCAGTCTGAGGGTGAAGAGTCCATACCCATCTTTGAATCCTCGTATCTGGCGAATGACAATAAATCAGGACGGTTGTCGGGATGGGAGAGACAGTGGAGGACGTCGTCACGCTTCAGTGGTCGGCCCTCTGGATCTCCGGGTTACATTTGTTCAGTGATGTGGTCAGACTAAAAAAATAAAAATAAATAAATGCCCCAAAATGTTATTCCATCTCCCAGCTTTGTGATGTTTTTCAATTCCTTCCCTGCAGACAGAATAATACAGTTTTCACATTCAATTATGCAGCAGCTGAAACTGCTCAGGAGAGGAAGACGAGGAACAACGACATTATGTATTAGGCTCGAGAGGACAACACCGTTATCTCTGCTGGTAATGACAACATGAAACTCCACTGATACCATTTTTTAGTATTTATTTTATCCCTTTGTGTCCCTGCCATGGCCTGTTGCATCACATATATTTGAATTATGATATTTTCCTCTGCAAAATGTGTTGCTCTTCCCTCCAATCCAATAAGATGTATTATTTACTGTTTTCTGAAGGAGTGGGAATCCTTGAAGGCCCTAAGCTTCTCTCTGCACCATGTGGTATGTGCTTAGAATATCACTACAGAGAGGAGGGGAATGTTTAATAGGCAATACTCAACTACGGTTTGGATCACTTATTAATGAGGGAATGTACAAAATACACAAAGCCTGCTGTTGCTGCAAGACATATAACGCACTAAAGTCCTGAATAATGAATAAAATAAAAAATAAAACAATCAATAAATTATGGCTCTTGTTATTTCAATTCATTCCGACATCAGTGCGGCGCCCCTGCCTGCCATTGTAGATTCCAACTGTCACTCCTTATGTGAGTCCGAGTTCAGTCACCACGCTCCAACACAATCAGAAACATCATTAAACATTTACTTTAGTTAACTCCAAAGGGAGATTCATCCTCCCCGTTATAAGACGCTTTTCAAGTGAGTTGTTCCTTGACAACACATGAAGTTTTTAAAATGTTTTTGTGATCCGTCATCTACACAAGAAACCATTAGGAGGTGCCTTATAGTGGGATGAAGTGCTCAACTTGCTGCATATCACCTAAATCATCTGGATGGAACAAACACTAATAGGTAAACTGTCACTTTGATGTCATTCCCGTTGGCTGCTTTGCTAAAACATTTATTTATTTTTTGTTTTTGTCATAATGTTTCAAGGAATAAAAGTGTCCAGAATTCATCAAGTGGCTCAGTGTGTAATACTCATCCAGTGGTCAATGGCAAGGATTTAATTAACTTGTCTGATGCTAGATCTCTAGAGCCACACCAACATATAGACAGGTAAAGATGTTGATTTCTATTTAATGTACTGTCGACTTCACGTTTTGCCTTCTCCCTCTGTACCCAAATCTCTGGAGATGTGCTCACACCAGCAGTGACATCATGAGACAAAGCGACAGGCACTTATTCATTTCACATGAGTGCAGGGATACAAGGAGTGACAGAGTGTGAAGTGGCAGCTGGTGGAGAGAGATCAGTGACTTGGCAACACTTGAAAGTTTGGCTGAGTTCAACTTTATGCAAATAATGAGTGATGCATTGTAGCAATGGACATGCGAAGGGCAACATTAAGGTTTTATGCTGTAAAATGTCAAAAATGTAAGAAAAGATGGTTAATCAACAACATTCTGGTTTGTAACTTAAAATGCACTTTAGGGATTTTGAACTAGTTTGAAATGTTCTCAATCTAATACTGATACCTAGGGCTGCAGCTATCGATTAGTTGTCTATTCAAATCAATTATTCTATTGATTAATTGAGTAATTAGATAAGAAATACTTTTCCTTTATTGAAGCAATAGTAAATATACAATAGAGACAGGTATTTTAAATTGGTTTGAGTTGCCTCTGGGATTTTTTTCAGCAGTGGAGTATTTAAAAATGTGCAATATTAGTACTTTTACTTAAGTAAAGAATCAGATCCTTCCTCCACATCTGGTTAGCACACCCACAGCCTAATTGCACCTGTGCGTTACCAACCGAGCCTCCCTTGTTGGGCTTGTGGGTAACCTGGGAAGTGAGCCGAGTCTTTCTCATTGTGAGAGGGTGAGGGTTAGTCATGTTAGGGTTGCCGTATATTAGTTACTGAAAGGCTGTGTGTTGTGTTTGCTGCCACAGAAAAGAAATAAAAACTCCCTGTTTATGTACGTTACTACAGTGATTCGGTCAGATTCCCATTGGATGGAACAAAGGTTGTTGAACCAGTACCGCTTTTGTCCACAGGGGGCATCCAGAATCAACACAAAATTAAAACTTCTTGCAGCTGCTTTAACGTAAAGGCATGTTTGTGATTTCATTTAAAAGGATGTATTCAGTGAAATCTGATCTGAGCAGGGTGGTTAGAGTGAAGACAATAATACTTTTGTGAGTGTGTGCAGCTGTGTGTGCAGCTGTTTACTATTGATTTAAAGGACAGGACATTAAGTGTCATCTAGCAGTATAGTTGCAGACTGCAACCCCTCCTGTTCCAAGTGTGTAGGAGAATCTACGGTGGCTGTGAAACTCGCGAAAAATGCAAGATGCTAGGATCATTTAGGGACTCAAAACAGTTGGTTGAGGTAAAGAAAAGATAACTGTAAATCAAGGCTACTATCTTTAAATCGGACATGTTTACTTTTTTGATATTTAACCATAACCAGGATTTTTTCCCTGACCTTAACTGAAGTGTTTAAGTAACCCAAACCTAACCAGGAGTCTGAGAACAGCTTAATATTTTATTAAAGTCCTGTGCTTTGTTTGCTCTCCATCCCTTACAATTTGTGTGCAGTGCAAGAATCTATCTCCCCCTTGACTTGAAAAAACATAATCCATTCAGCAATTACATTTCTGTCACAACGTACTTGACAAAACAGATAAGCAGTACATAAATGTATCTTGAAGTAAGCAGAAGCAGAAATCTCTCCATCATGTAAAGGCTAACAAATGGTTACGTTTGGATGGGTCGTTAGCACATATCAATTTTATATGCTCACACAGAAAGTTATTGTTTGATAAAGCACCATTTGCAAACTCCAAGAGTCGAGTCTGTTTCAACTGCCAGTCTCTGGCTCAGAGGCGAAAGCCCACGTTCCAGTCCAGACATGGACCCTCCTCCACCACTCAGCAGGAGAAGATGAACCCCGGTGCAAGTAACAAATCACATTTTCCGTCATTAGTAAATGACTTAATTCTTCCACCTGACTGCTCTCCCAACCTTAAGGAAATCAGCTTTGCCTCGAATAATTCACTGTTCCTGATCTTCTGGACTGGGAGAATGTAATTAGTTAGCACCCAAATAAGATTGATTAAAACCAAGAGACTTCCCAGACAGATTAAAAGAGGACCACATATAATCTCTACGCAGTCCGTGAGGAAACACTTTTAATTAACCATACCTATAGGGGCAGAAGAGAATACGATCCACTGAATTGGATGTGTTCAGGTGCGGTTGTGTTTCATTTGATCGCATTACGCTACAGTTCAGGAGAAGCAGGTTTGCTCCAGGTGTCACAGCAATTCCTTTTCTGCCCGTTCCTCTAAAGAAATCCACTATCCCTGTGAGATGCTTAAATGTCTGCTGTGATCATGCAGAGAGGAGACATTTACTGCAGATGCTAATTAAATATTTTCTGTAACAACACCTCTCCATCGCGCAGGTCTGCTGCAGCGCCTCGTGCTCCTTCTGCAAGAACGAATGCAGAGAGAGTTAGCTTAGCCGCAGCGGCTCGTCAGTATTGACCAAGGGTTGTGTTTGCTGTTGGTGTGCTAATGCAGTACCTGCTGTTTCCAACACTTCCTGAGGGATATGTTGAAACCAAGTCAATATTTATGAGTATTGCTGCTGTGGGCTCTTCCTAATGGCATATGGCCGCTAAGGTGTCTGTGCAGAGTGGTGAAGGCAGGATGCCCGAGGCCGGCGACAATGAGAGGGCTGGGAAAGAAAGACTGGGTGTGGGGGGTGTGTGGGTGTGTGTGTGTGTGTGTGTGGGGGGGGGATAGGAAAAGAGCTTTATACTGTACATATTGACCTGGCCTTTGTAATGGTGATGTTGCAGGCTTCTGACCTGGCCCCAGGATTAGAAATCTATTCAGTTTAGAGTGCAAAGAAAAACTGCTTATCTATAGTATGTGGGTGTGTACTCAGGTGAAGAAAGACCTTGTGTTCCACTTGAATACCATAAAAATATGCAGTGCCTTGGGTATATCGCATGTTTACACTATTCGTACAAATGCCTTCCATACTAATCACATTTCTTTCCCTTTTTCTCCCTTAATTTTGTCTGGCCAACCAAAGAGGTTTACCAAGGCGAGCACAGCAAAGTTGTTTGTGAGTAAACTCTAAAATAAGGAGAAAAATTAAGTGGAATTAACAAGTACAATTTACAAATGTCGATTCTTCAGTGTTTTATTATGAATGTACAATTTAATTTTCCATTCAAGAAAAAATATATGCTGTCAATTAAAGTTCCTAGAAAGAAAAAAAATATTTTGGAAAATCTGAAATCTGTGCATCTCTGGTCGCTACCTAACAACATATTCATTGAATCTGTATCAGAACCACAGTTAAGAGCCCATGTTTACACATGACACACAAGTAGCAGTTGGAAAAAACATTATTCCTTCAGCTTAACATTTCACATTTGAAACTGTTTGCCATCTGTTTGTACACACAATACACTGTACAAACTGCCAAAAGCATGTATTGTCACATTATCTCATATGATTGTATACTCATGGCTGGATTAACATGTTGGGGCACCCTGGGGGCAAAACATTTGCCTCTGGCTCCCTTCTGACACTCAACCTCACTCCTGTTAGTGCACAGAGTAAATGTCAACTTCATTATACGCCTTGAAGCCAACCAGTACTCATGCACGGTGGCTGTGGCTCTGGAAGTGGAGCGGGTTGACCTCTAATCATAGGCTGGTGGTTCGATCCCACGTGTCGAAGTCTACTTGGGCAGGACACCGAACCCTGAATTGATTGCTGCCATGTGAGAAGAGTGTGTTAATAAGAGGCAAATTGCGTAAGTGCTATATAGATCCAGCCTTTACCTATTTACCTACGCTGGAACAATATCTGTCCCTAGGTTTTATGGCTGTTAATTGATATGCTATTATTAAACACAGCTTTATTTTGGAATATGTATTGTATGAGCACAATATAAACTAAAATAGAAAGAGTAAAACTAGAGTTTGACACAGGGCCCTTATGCAAGATCTGGCTGTAAGATTAGGTAATAATGAAGAACCTGTCTTTGTTAATTTTTTACTTCTCACCACGTACTCCAAGTACTGGTGTCTGTACTCTGCTGAGGTCATGCTCCCTCTATGATTCCAACTGAAAAGAACTGCAGCGACGCTTGAAGTGCGCATACATTCTGATGAAGGCCACTTTAAATTAAACATAATTCAATGAACGTTTCCTTTTTCATCATTCACCAACTGTGGCTGACCTCTCAGCATTTAACTCGAGCAGTGTGGGAGAGCTGAAGGGTTTGTTCCCTCCCCACTGTGACTGCACATGCTCGCTAAAACACATCAGGTTTGGTTTATTGTTGGCACAGACATTATATGCTCACCATTTCTAACAGTTATTTATAATCCGGTTGCATACTTTCATTAGTGTCTAACTAATAAGTAATTTTTGGAAATAGATTCTCTCCATTTGTATGTTGTTGTTTTTTATAGCTGATGTGGGTTGTAGTGTAGTGGGAATAAATATGCATGCATTATATTATTATGTATCTGTTGACTGACAAAGATATTTGCAGAGAGAGTATTAAAATCTTCCAGTCAGGTAGAAATACTGTTACTGCTCTGAAGTTTGACTTAGGAGAAACTTAAAACTTAGATGTTACTGTATTATGTATGGAAGAGATTCTTCATCCCTTTGTGATAAAAACAGAACTGCAGAAGCAGAATAGGGATTTCTGGCACAACTTCACCTACATGTAAGGTGCATGGAGATGTGAAAAAGTCTCAAGAGGTCAAAACTCAAAAGCTGTACCTTTTTTTTTTTTTTTTTCTTTCTTCAAAGATCCAACTCTGTTACCTTATATAGCATTTTCAGCTCTGTTTTTATGGAGATGTCAAAACTCCAGCAACACTTGTAGTATAAAGAACAACTTAATTGTCAGACCAACGGATTTTGGCTTATAGCCTTGCAAGTCAAAAAAAAGAAGAAAAAAGTTTGAGATGTTGCTGGAGGTTTAACATTGATAAAAATGGAGCTGAAAATGCTATACAAGGTAACAGTATTGGATACAGTCTTGTAAGAAAAACTTTGTGTCTCTTGTCTTATTTTGGTAGCAGATTTGCTGCTATTCTACGATGATTACAAACTCAAAATCTAACTTGACTGCTGTCCGGTTACGTCATAACAGTTTGAAACTATTAACAGATCTCGTAGCAGCTCTATCTTTCAATTCTGCGTGTGGTTTTCAGGAAGCTAATAACCTAAAGACTACAAGACAGAAGCTGTCTCAGGCAGCAGACGCTGTATAGATGGCTGTCGGCTCAGCTTTCAAGCCAGTATGCATGTTCTGCTTGTCGTGGTGCATCATTACTGGCTGATGGACTTTGATTGCAGCTATTGTTTTGATTCGGATGCCTATAGAGCTCATTTATTTGTTTATCCCAGCTGTTGTCTCATGAAAGCCTATAAGTACGCCTTCTGATTGCCAACTTTTCCTGTATTGCTCATTCATTAACTGTTTTGCTGGCTCCAACAGTCAGCTTTAATTAGAGGTACATCTTGTCTCATTGCCTTATATTGATCATGGCTATTTAGGGTTCGATCGCGCCTACAGTTTACATTTTTCAAACCACAGTGGAAAAGTGCACTTTGTTTCCCTTTTTTCTTTTTTAACAGGGTCCAAATGAACTAAGGCTCCTAAACAAAATTCCTATCGAGATTACAGAGGCAGTGGCACGACGGTCGAAACAAATTTCATTCCACTCCCTGTAGCATGACGGACCCTTCTGCATGCTTTGCTGTAATTTTCTTTCTCTTGTGTTCATTCACCAGTCCTGCTCTGTGTGGTTTTTTTTTTGCTTTTCATTGCGTCTTTTCCCAAGTTCCTGCTGAAACTGCTCCATTAACTGCTGGTTGTCAGATATCAACATACTTTGTCTCCTTATAAAACATATTTAGTATTTAATTGTAATAACTTTATAACCACTCTTTAGTCAATTCAGTTAAATTTTTATAATGCATAATTTAATAATATATAGTAATTTAAAGGTCCAGTGTGTAACAGTAAGGACAATCTATTGGCAGAAATGGAATATAATATTCATAGGTATGTTTTCATTAGTGTAGAATCACCTGAAAATAAGAATCGGTATGTTTTTATTACTTTAGATTGAGCCGTTTCTATCTACAGATAATGCCTTCTTTTAACAGATTTTAAGGCCACCATAGTTTGTCCCTCACAGTTGGAAAGGGAGTATGAAACAAGTCAGTTGCAATTTGCAAACCTTAGAAAATATGCACAAAAAAAAAATGGCTGTCAAACATTTCCTAAGGCCTGGACTGCACCACCATGTTTGGTATGTAATGTTACTGCAGAGGTTCTTGTCTATCAAAAGAGTAGCCAGGGAATGTAGCACTGCCTAACCCCAACCACTCAGCACTGGTCGACACACACCTCACTGAGGATGTAGGAACTTCAACTGCATAATCTAGTGATGGGGTCATTTTCTTTCTTTTGTCTTCTTATAAGGGAGGAAGAAGTGTTTGTAATGTTTGTGATGTTGATATTCATACACACACACATATATATATATAGTGCGGTGAATTAAATGCCTGATAAATCAATATCATGGCATTGGCGCAAAAATCACATATGGCATACACGAGCAGCTTATTGATTGGCAACATTGCCTACATAGTAAATAGTAAATTAACCTGTACTTGTATAGCGCCTTTCTAGTCCTCCGACCACTCAAAGCGCTTTTACACTATATGCCCTTTCACACACATTCACTCAGTGATGGCAAAGCCCATCAAACAGAAACTAACACATTCATACACATTCACACACCGATGCATTGGGAGCAATTTGGGGTTCAGTATCTTGCTCAAGGATACTTTGACACGTGGCGGGAGGAGCCGGAGATCAAACCAACAACCTTCCGATTGATGGACGACCCCACTCTGCCTCTGAGCCACAGCTCTGGTCTTATACAGTACAACCAGTAATATTAAAGAGATAGCTCTCAATTTAAACGTTATAGAATAAGACAAAAACAAATAGTTATTGGACCATAGTGTACGTCGTCATGCTGTCCAACCTTGTTTTCATTATTTACTTAATATTTACTCTCCCGTCTCTATCCGCTGGAAGCCGCTGTGAAAACATTTTCTGACAGGCCAACATTATAAATGAGCTCTGCTACAGTCAAGCGTTCTCTTTATTAAAGGGGGCTGTGATGAGCCAGCTCTGTTAGGTTTGAATCATAGACCCAGTCCCTCCCTCATTAACATCCAGTGACTCCACACTGCTGCTGCTTTCCTGCTAGGGAAGGATATGTTAATGCACTGGTTGTGGTGACACAGATGCATTGTATACTTTTAATCAGGGGTATGTGCACGTGTGCATTTCATCTGCGCACATGCATGCCTTTACAAAGTGTTTCTATGGGCCCATGCTTACGTGGGTGTCCTGGTATTCATTCCTATGTATGTGTGTGTGTGTGTGTGTGTGTGTGATGTTGCTGAGAGAGATCATTAGCAGTAATGTGCACTGGCCTGATTTTCTGCCCGTCCTCGGCTTCTTTAGATGTATAAATATTAATATAGTCACCTGGTGAAACCGAAAGCCTATGCAAGCACAATCACCATGAGAGCGTACATGCATTGTGTACACTGGGCCTCATTATCAGGACAGAGAAATTTGCACACACAGTATTTTACCATATACAAAATAGATTTTTAATGTTGCACTTTTGAACCATGGGTTTTTTATACGGTATTTTGCTTTAAGAGTACGCTTTGTCCACTCATGCACTTTACAGAGGTCCAGAACCCGTTTATTTGTGTTATTTTAGCTGTAAAGCCATAGTACAACAGAAATGAACATAGAAAAAACATTATTAAATAAAATAACTGAGTGAAAAGGATATTTGGAGTCTCATGCCTCAAGGGTGGTGTCAGTCATTCTGGAGAGAGATAGTTGAGTCTCATTCCTCAACCCAAAGCGTCGGTATTTGACGACCTGGGATCATGAACACCACCTGTTGTGTGGGCAGGGCAGTAAAAAACCATCGACTGGATCATAAGCCAAAAACTAATTTCCCCTTTGGATCAATAAAGTGATTCTGATTCTGATTCTGAGGCATAAATTGCGGGAGCCAGCGTGGGTAACAGGCTAACAATAGTATTCCTGCCTCGAGCTATACAAGCTCAGAACTTTGAATAACTGGTGAGCGTGATAATACACTGTTTAATTTACAAACTAGTTGTGCTAGCTAAAGTTTTACGGTACTGGAAAAAAAACATGTATCTTTGTTTTGACTTCTAATTAGTTAAGTTAGTTTAGTCACTGAGGCTTACTGCTAAATTACCAGAACTTCATCATCGTCGTCGTGCAGGCCCCAGGTTTTGGTTGCCTAGTAACGACAGGCACGACAGTGGCACAACCTCTCCAAGCACCTTGGATAAAGGGATGAAAGCAGCGCGAATGGTGTTTTCTACACATTTTTAGATGCAGCATCTGCACAGTCCCTTAGGAAATACAAAAAAAAGTTTGGTTTGTTGAAAAAAAAAAAGACAAACAGGATTGCATTCAAATACTACACAGTGGGGAAAATTAAATCTAGAAATTACAATAAACAAATATGGATGTCATTAAACCGATAACATGACATTTGCTCCTTCAATTTGAATAAGTGCTGTTTGTAGTGTTGTTCTCCATACTTATTATGAGAGGTTATTTTAGAAGACGTTTATTAATTCAATATCCCAACAGGAATGTAATCATAGGAGTGTTACTGACAAAAAGCTCACTCACCTTCAGTTTATCCAAGCGAAATAAAAACAAATTTTCTGTCTCAACACCGATAGAAATACAAAAACCCATCTGTGAACACGCCTAATCTTCGCAAAACTTTGACATGCATATTTCATTTATCAAAGTAAGTCTCAACCACTGCATCGCTTTTATCTTTGTGATAAACAGCCTCCATTTTCCCCTGTAGAAATGGTCTCCAAGCCAAATGTAATCTTCAAAGGGATGCACTGAGGCGTCCTTGTGGCTCAGATACAAGTCGTGTATCCAGCATGTCCTTTGTTTGAATCTGGAACAAGACCTTTGTCACGTGTCAATTTTTTTCTCAATAAATCTTTTTCATCTTTCTGCTGCAGATGATCAAAAAATCTGTTACCTTACCACTGAGGTAGTAATTTGTATCAAGGTAGAGATGACATTTGTGAAAAATGTCAAAATGTGACACCCTGTTTTGCCTTTAAGGTCATTTTTCATGTATGTTTAATTTAAAGAAATAAATCTTTGCTCTGGTGCTTCCTTCATTTTTTTAATATCTTGTGCATATTCAATACTGATACATTTATACATTTACTCTAATGATCACCTTGGGGAAGTAGCAAAATAGTGGCCTATATACATTTGCTGTGAAGCTGCATTAAAGCATAATTAGTATGAGAAATTATAGCAGCGGGAGGATACAGTATCCTGGTGGGTTAATAGGCCACTTACATCTTTCATCACTGACTTGTATGTGTCTGGATGTCCTCATTGAACTTCCACTCTAGCTGTTCCTGTTGTGTACGTGTAGACTCGGCATGTTATTTGACTTGGGGCATACATGGCTTTCACATTACTGTACAACATATTGCCACTTGTTGGTTTATGCAGCAAACTCCAGAACCCAGAGAACATTACAGCTTTCACATTATTACACATAAGAAAAGAAAACAATTGAATGCGTCTCCAATCAAGTTGTTTTTTTGGTCCAGAACATCAGAAAATGGTGAAAAATGTTAATCATGGTTTCCCATTTAAGCCCATGGTGACGTCCCCAAATTTCTTGTTTAGTCCACAACCCAAAGATATTCAGTTTACTGTCAGAGGAATAAAGAAACCAGAAAATATTCACAGCTGAAAAGCTGAAAATCAGTTTTGAAATTCTTTCTTAAAAATGACCAAAATAGTTGCCAATTAGTTTAATAGTTGACAAGTGACCAATTAATCGACTACTTGTTGCAGCTCTAATACAGACCTTACATAGTTTTTGTGTATATTGCTATTTACTACAAATTTAGTCTACATACAAATGTGTTTTGGGGGTTAAAATCACTGAATAAATCAATATGAAAATTTGCTTTGCGTTCAGTTTGAATGCACCGTTACGTAATGTAAAGCAATCTCATTTGTGCCAACATATTTGCACTAATTGGTTTCCACTGATCATACAAATGTCTTTGCTACAACAAATACTTAGAACTTAATAGAAAGGCCCACAGAGCAAAAACCTAAAAGAGCAAATAAACTTGAAAAGTGCCCACAGTCCTCCTGAAAAACTACTGGCTGCTGCAGCTTGTTGGTAGAAACTTTCCCTTACGGAGGCAATATGTGGACTGAGAGTTTCTCTTTTACCAGTGGAATGATGGAATGCTAAGGCATTTTGAGTGTTTTCCATTAGTCTGAGAAATACTCAAGAGACATAATGTACCAGTTGAACACCTCCCCTTGGAGTGTGTGAGACGGTGAGTGTATTGCAATGTAAGTGTTCTGGAGAGTTGGAGGAATGAAATTGAGGCAGGAAGAGAGGAGAGAAAGACAAGAGGGTGAGAGTGGTGGAAAGAACGAGAGAGAAAGAAAGATCAAGGGAGGAGAAGAAAGAGATAGAAATGCAGTGGGAGAAAGAGGCAGAGGAGGGGTTGAGGCAGCGTGGTATGTGAGAAAGCAGCAGAGAGAAAACATCTCTCAGAGAGCATCTCGGTGTGAGTGTGTTGGTTCAGACCAACAGCACATCAGGCTCCACAGGGGACCGTGGAGAGAAGCTTCTTGGCTGACGATGCCTTCCGCAAAAACTGACGTTTGATTCCTAACACAACCTAACAGTTGTATTTGGCCAGCAGGCCAAGGCTCTTAGAGCAGTCAGAGAGGCTCTGGAGACGGAGGCTGCTTGCTCACACCAAAGCTTTATGTAATGTACTGCTTTAGTTGTCCAAGTTCCCGGAAAAGGTGCAAATTACAAGGTGTTATCTGGTAACGTGCACTGACATTTGGCAACAGATCCATAAAGTCGGGCATAAATCAAACTGCAGAGATCGTTTGGCAATGCGATTCAGTCGCTACAGTCAGGTCAGTTTTATTTATACAGCCCAGCATCAGCGTTGTCAATAATGGGTTTCTGGGGCTTAAGCCAGGAATTTTTTTCCTTTCTGATAAAGGAAAAAATCTATAATCATCACGAAATGTAAAAAATGTATTTCCTGACCACCCCACCCCCAGCACTCGCTGCTGCCTGTGTGTGGATGTAGTGAAACTGAGGGAGTGAACTCAAGAAATGAGCAACCAATAACTAACCAAAGGTCATATGGGACGTGAGTATTGCCTGCACACTGCAGCTTTTGAGTTTGTGTTTCAACGAACCAGAAAAGAGTTGATGACTAAGGTACTGTATCTAAAGTTAAGGCACTGAGGTTTTATGAACAACTTTCATCACCACTGCTCAGTTTAGAACTATTGGGAAATGTTCCACTTCCAAAGTCATGACCATAGCAACAGTGATCATTTTAAGATCCCATCTGACTCCAAACTCATCTGCTGTCTCATTTGTGCTGGTATTTTGTGCGAACACTTTATATTTGTTGTGCTCTCATATTGATTGAGCCAGTGATTTCAAAGCCAAAGTCTACACAAAGGTGTTAACTGGTCTACGGCAGGCTTGACCTAGTTTTGCCCTCATACTTCTCTCATGTAAATTAGACAGTTAAAAAAAATGACTGTAATTTTATAATCGTATATTTAGCCATCCGAACCCCCAGGATATCTCAACTAAGAAGTTAGTGTGTGCAATGTGAAGACAGTGTTATTAGAGACTTCAGTAATGCTTTGGTAATCTATATTTTTCTGCTGTTGCTCTACAAAAAACTTTTTCTTTTCAGCAAAAATCACTACTTTCTTACTTCAGGTTTTTCTTTTGAATAAAAGTTTGAACTGTTGTCTTCCATTGTTCCCTTTTTAGAATATTATAAAGACAACATTTGACGTACTCTAAAAGTCTTCTCTTAAGAACATGATGACCTCTTACAAATTTGCCAGTATGATGAAAACTGAGATTGATTTAAAGTTTGTTTCAAGCTGTGATTGCTGTAAATTTCGTGGCTTGAATGTTTTATAAAAATCCCTGACAAGTGTTAGCTCCTGTACCAATGTCTTGCCGTAAACAGTGACAAAGCAGCAGGTTTTGGTTTTGCTGGCAGCTACCAGATATGAATGTACTGCAACTTATCATTTTGAAACAGGGTGTTTCTGAAAGGAGAGTGTGTACTCAGCAAACATTTCCTGGATTACAAAACCCAAATAGAAATGTGTCACAATCTTCCTGATCTTATATAGAGCATACTTCACATTCTGTGTCGTCTCGACTTGAGAACACAAATTCACCTAAACATAAAAGTCACAGCAGCTCTGTGGATGTATAGGAGTTTTTGAGGGATCAGTGCTAAATATGGCACCACTACAATTCTTATATTATTTTCTGATTTTATTGAAGAAATGCTGAGTCACTCAATTTGTACATCCTGCTTTCACAGAATTGCTGTAAAGTCTTACCTTATTGCATTGAAACATAATTATGAAACAGTCAATGCCTTTCTGTAGGTAGAGCACAGTTTGCACCACACAAACTACTTCTTATAAAGAGATTTGGAAAGTTACAGTTGCAAAGTTAAATTGCCAACCAGGCAAAGCAGACATCTTGCTGGGTCCCCAAACTCTTGCTACCAAAAAGCCCCAGAATCATGTCAAAATCTATAAGCCAGTTAAATAAAACAAATACCTACATTTACAAAGGAAATATTTTGTGCGAGTATAAAACTGTAATTTGGGTAAGTTAGCTTGTAATGCTAGAGTGACTTCCTGTTGACATAGTTGCTTGCTCTTGTGGACGGCGCTATAGGTGTTTCCTAGCAACCTAAAAGCCTACCAGATCCTGAGTTATTTCATCAGCAATCGTAGAAACTGTAAAATACTTCAATGAAATGTATGTATGGTGATAAAACTTTAAATTGTTGATCTTACACCATGACTTTGCTGGTCTTTGGAGCACCCAATTTGGGTTGAATGGAGACCGGCTGAATTGGATTCTTCATTGTTGTACTGGTGCCGTGATCGATGGTGGGCCTTCATTGCCGCTGTAGCCTCTTCTCTTGCCGATCTGATCTTAGCGAACCCATGGGGAGAGAGTTAATGGCCTTGCTGTGGAATCAGTCCTGTACAGACTCCCGCTCCTGAGGTGTCCAGTCATGAAGGTCATTACCGTAATGGAAAAGGTTTGTTAGGCTCCACTTGCCTGTGTGCACTACATGACTGGTAGATAGCCCTGGACACAACAGGAGAGGGGCCGTGCCGGGACAGATGGGAGCAGGGAGCCGGGTGAACTTTAAGACTCTCACTGCCTGGGGGCAACATCATTTGCCCTCTTCATCTTTCTCTCTCTCTCTCTCTCTCTTCAGCTTTATCCTTTAACTTCTTTTTTTTCTTGTCTGTGTTGGCCTCTCCTCTTTCTTTTGTTCATTTTTTATGTATCTCTGATTTTGTTCCAGCTGATTAGCTGTGTTGCTGTTTACTCTACTGTAAAAATATTGAACTTCAATCTACATCTGGTTCAGTGTTTGTGTGCTCTAGTGTGTCTCTGTTGGACGAATATAGATAATCATTTCCTAAAACACTTTTAATACACTGAATTTATTGCCAAAAAGCTACTCCTCAGTAGCATAAAATAAGTCCCAGTGTGCTTTGCTAAGAGCTAAAATCATTCTGCTTGCTTAGCTTGTATCTAATGGAAAAGCTGCAGAAACTACTTAAAAATACTTGTACGCCTGCAAAGCAATAACCCAAACAGTATTTAGCAGGACTTAATTTGACAGTCAGGAGTCTTCAATCTCCACACAGCGTGCTCAGGCATCTGTACTCGGCAACTCCCTGAATCCTAATGAGTACATTTCTACCAGTAACAGCAGAAACAATGGCTGTCTCGCTGTTCATTTGTACCTACAACAGAAGCTCTGCTTCGCTCCTCCGATCACTTACACAGACGCATGAATATTCCTTATTGCAGATTAGTGTCTCTAATCAGCATTCCATCTGAGACGCACACTGCGACTGTGATTCATCCGCACACCCACCTTCAGGGAGGACAAGAGAATTGAAATTTGTCAAATCGATGTGAAAATACTTGGGGATGGAAAGAAATCGGCTCTTCCAATGATGAGTGCATATTCACATATGCGAGGAGAGTCACAATTGTTTTGTACATGTTGCGTGGGTGTATGTGTTATTGGTGGCGGCTGGTGGGTTATCCTCATGAATATTTCTGAAAAGAAATCTATAGCACAGTGGTAAATAGTAAAACATTAATAAGCTCTCTAAAATTTACATACACTGTGATGAGCCTCAGCTGCAGCACAGTCCTTAACAACTATACCACTATAAAAGTGGAGCAGCAACCCATCACACACAGCCCTGTGAATACCATCATTAGTGTTGGATGATAGTCTCCAGAGTGAAGTTTTCACAAAATAAAAGTGTGTTTTAAATAAAGTGTATTTACTCATTAGGAAAAAATTTTTTTTATATTATTTAGTGCCTTTGAGAGTCTTCACATACATATTGGTATCAGTCATGTGAATTCTCAATTGATCATGTGTTTTACTTGCTGAAGACCAGAGTGAAGACAAAAAGCTGCCAAAACAAGCAAAATTACTGCAGTACAGAGTATCACCAGGGAAGATACCAGTTATCAGAGACTTGAGTCATTTCAGTTAACACAGAATTATAAAATGGGGCTTTAATTTCAATAGCTTCACTGTAGCCCCACCAAGAAAACAACTGGTCGTTTAACATAGGGTCTCATTTTCTTTTTCTAGCTGCTTTTTCTCCCATTTTCTGGTTGATCGGTCCAATAGTGTCCTCAGTGGCCACAGCAACCTTGTATGCACTGGAATCACCTGGGCAGGTACACATTGCTCACGTCACACGAGATGTGTTTAAGTAAAGTAAACTTTGCGTTTGCTTTCGTATGTGATAAATATACATTGTTTCAGCATCAGACAACCTTGTCAAGAGTTACCAGAAACAAGTGAAAATGAAAAAGTGGAGGCACCAAAAGAGTGTTAGAACAGCCGGGGGAGACCACCTGTGACTTGCTACAGTATTTCTTTCGGTTCTACTCACTCCTGGCAAGTGTTGTTGGTGATGTTCTCTGGCTGGCAGCCAGAGGAAGGAGCTGGTGCCCAAAGTACACCCCGCAAGTATTCCACAAGCAGCAAAGGAGCTTTATTCAGAGCTGGTATGAGCAGGACCCCTGACTGGAATATTCTGTCACTAAAGATGCAACTTTTTGTAAGCATTTCCTACAGGTCCCATCTGTCTTGCTTTTTTATTGAGATGTAAGCTGTGTAGATTTTCTGTTATTCTGCCTATAATTCTTCCAGAATTGAGTGTTGTCTATTTCTGCATCTGCCTGCTGTTTTTCTGCACTTGGATCCTGCCTGCCAGTCATGTCACTGTGCTGAATATATATATATTTTTGAGTGGAAAAAAAACTATGATTGTTAGTGTGTAGTACTTTTGAATAATCACAGTGTTTTAGGGGATTTACATTCAAATACCATATGACACGTTCACGATATGTCTTGTTTATTTATATTTTAATTAGAATTTCTAAAGCCCCACCAATAAATTAAAATTAACTTCTCAAATATTTGCAGCAAGAAAAACCTCTGGATGCAAACACCCTCAATTCAAAGCTGGAAGTCATCATTTCAATCTCATACTTACTGTGTCATTTTAAATCCAGTGTGCTGAGTACACGACCAAATAAACAAAAAATATCTCACTGTCCAAATATTTTCAGTGTGCACTGAATATAACCGCTCAAACTCCCAATGCAAGCACTAAAACTGTGCATATTTGTCACAGTGAGACTGGTTTGGTCCTTAACCAAAGAGACAGCTCTGTTCAGCCCCTCAAAGAATACAACATCAAGGGATTTTCACTGGATCGGAGGAACTAACGTTGTTATTGAAGCGCTATGTATGTTTGTCTCTGTAGTCAGCACGCATGAGTGGCCTTCGCTGGTTCACTGCTCCTAATATCCCCACTACCTGGGCTCTGTGCAAGGAGACACTCCTCAGACCTTTTCCCCTGGTAGACGATGGGAAATTAAATGAATGGGAAGACAGACAACAGACAGACGCACAGACATGAACAAAACAGAGACACACATACGGACTCTACTGTGGATGTGTCTGTCTCTCACACATGCACGCACACATGCACTTAGAACCAAACATACACACAATCCGACATATAAACAGGCACACACATCATACGAGTGTGCATGAACAAGAACAGGCTTACACACACACACACACACACACACACACACACACACACACACACACACAGATGCAGGCTCAGATAGGCAAATTTAAATCATATTTGCATGCATGCTCAGAGACAGTCAAAAAGGGACAGAGGGATATGCACACATATCAACCCTCACCCAGCAAGCACTTGACAGACGGTTATGTACAGCACCAACAAAACTTAGTACTTATATTATGCTTTATAAATGGCATCAAACTGGTCATGAAATAAAGTTAAATTGAAAACAATTTGAAAATAATTGTCAATTGGGTTACAGTTTTGCAAAGTGATGCAGCAGGTAACAGCTATGAAAGGCCACCGATGTTGCCTCCTCTTATTTTGGCAATATGTTCACACAGGTTTTTAATATTGATGCATGTTTTGTTAAGTAAAAAATCTCAATACATCAACAAATTGCAAAACACCAGTCTTTAAGACATTTTTAGAATTCATTAAAAGGCTAAATGCCATGTTTTTTTTTTTTTTGTAGAGTACACTTCAAAACTAATTCATGAATATATGAACTAATTCCAAAATGAGATGCAGTGAATTTATTAGCTAAATACAGCTCTTGCTTCCCCAAAAGGCCACACTTAGAAGGAAGAAACCTTACATAAAAAAATTCAGGCTGCTATTTTATGGTATTTTTCAAATTCAAATATTTTTCACATCTTCACGGTACTTGCTTAAAATTCATCATCATCAACCAGACCAGACTGTATTGCTGCCCTCAAAAATGTCATCATTTGAGGAGGAAGACTTTTGTAACTTAAAATAAGTTTCTATTTTACATAAGCAATTGCTGTAGTCATTATTTCCGAACAGCATGTTATCTCATTCTCAAGAAAATTTTATTTGTTGCAAGACAATAATAATAAATCTGGCATTAAACTTAAAGTCACAACATACCATGCAGACAATAAAAAAGCAATAAGACACATAATAAAAAACATAGACATAGAAATATATACACGTCTGTGGAAGAATATGTTGTAGGGGGTGATTCCAGACCTGGAAAACAACTCCCCCATGCAGTTAGAAGTGGGTTTGATTGATAAATTATATGTAAATATATGCAATGTTCATTATTCACTGGGTTAATGATGAAACAAAACAAACAATTAGAGCAACAAGATTACTTTAAAAATCTGTCTCGAACAATAGCATGGAAGAGGCGAATTCCAGAGTCAGCAAACAGCTCCACTTTGCAGTTACGACACGCTGTGATTGATATCGCATGCAAATATATGCGAAGTTCATTATGTGGCCGGTTAATGATGACCAGCGATCGCATTAATGTCTCACTTCTCCGTCGGGGTAGCGTCCCCGTTGAAGGTGAAAGGTAACGTCTCCATGGGGAGGAAGGTGAGGGAGAAGGTTATTAGATTAGTGTGAGAGAAGTGTTTCACCAATGGTCCCCGCAGGGCAAAGTGATTGAGCTCTGAAGACAGATTGTGTGCAATTACAGTCCATTTGTTCCAGCCTGGCCTCCCCTCCCGTTAGAGAGGACCTGGTAATGGAACTGGCTCGCTGGCTTTCGTCTGGCTCCTGTTGTCTTTGACTTGCCTCTTTTCTTCCCTCTCTCCATCTTCTTCCCTCGTCTCTTTCTGTCTGTATCTCTATCTCCTTGCTCTCTCATTTCTCTTCTCTCTCATGATCAGAATCCCTTTACCCTCCAAGTTCAATAAATACACTAGATCTTTAATTTCTTTCTTTACCTCTTCTTCTTTATCTACCCTCCTTTACTCTCCTTACTGTCCTTTTTCTGTCTCTTTCTCCTTCTCTCTGTCCGGCAGAGGCAATTATATGCTTCCCAGCTTCTAAACTAAAGGCCTTTACTTTTCGGAAGCAAGCAACCCGCTTCCCCCCGTTATCCCACTTGGCCGCCTCCAAAGGACCCAGTGGAGTCCGTCACTTGCAGGATATATCGAGTGGAACTTAATTAGATGGAGCTTGTGACACCAACAAATGCAGCGGTGCCTCACATGCAGTGCAGAGGGACATAGAAAAACATATTAATGACATATCACTGTACAAATACAAATTCAGTCAACAATTCCATGTGCCAAATGACCACGTAACCTCTGTCTTTTCTCCACTTTCTCACACCCTTTCCTCTTCTTCTTCTTTATCTTTCTGTCTGGCCGAGGCAATTATTTGCTTCGGAGCTCGTTGCTAAAGCGCTTTCTTTACAGCAGTAACCCTTCCCTCCCTTCTTGTCTTTTGTTGGCCCCTCTAAAGGAGTTCCACTTTCTGCCTCGCTCAGAACCTCCTGGTTCTTTATTAAGGACCCAGAGGAAAAGGTCTCCTGGGTGCACGCTTGCAAGAGTCAAGCACAGCTAGATGAAGCAAATGCAGTGTGACCTCACATGTAGTGCAAAGGAGAGTGCAAGACCATTATTCAATATGTCACCAAGGTGTTAATTTTTAGTCATCGTTCATTTGCAACATGATACGAACCGACAGTCTGATTATTTTCTCTGCTTTCTTTGCAGTGGTAACGTAGACATCCTGCTTCATCTTTATTTGCCTCTCTGCTCGACATGTTCATTCCCTTCATCTTCATACCTCTTGGACCCCTCCCTCAGAGTCCATGTTTTCAGGTCACACTCGCAAGCTATCAAGTAGAACCTAATTAGATGAGCCTGGTGACAAAAACAAATGCTGTTTGATCTCGTAAAATGCAAAGGAAATGTGCAACACCTTTGATAGATACGGTATGTTACTGACAACATTGAACACATTTGAAGTTCATTTCTAATCGTCCATCCATCCACCTCTCCATCTTCTGCTGTTTTTCTGGCTCTGGGTTGTGGTTTTAGCTGGGTAAGCAAGCTAGCCCCCGTGAACTTCTCCCTAGCCACTTTCTCCATCCTGAGGGATCCCGAGACATTGCCAGGCCAGATCGAATATAATCCCTCCTGTCTGTTCTGGGTCTACCCTGGGGTCTTCTCCTAGTTGGGCACGTGCCTGAAATTCCTCCAGGAAACATCCGTTTTCAGGCCTGGTCACCTCCACAAACTCCTTTTTAATGTGAAAGAGCAGCTGATATTTTGTGAGTTCCTCAAAAGTTTGCTATTTTTAATGCAAGCCCTATGTTTCGTAGTCTTGTATCAGTAAGTATGACAACATATTATATAAAGTATGATGGATGACTGACGCTAGGATGGGACAGAGCGCGTATGATTGATTGAATCTAGTTGCCCTGCCTAAAATTTAACTGGTTATGTCAGACCCTGCAGAGTGGAACTTACTGGATTTAATCTTTCAAACTCTGGTCTAACTCTTCATCTGTCATGGTACTGTACAGCGCCTTTACTGAGAGATCTGACGCAGCCATGCGTTGGTACACTGTGCTTCTGGACATCCCCAAGGGTTTAGCTAAACATGGGACAGACAGATTAAGTTCCAAAAGGTTGCAAAGGTAGTCTTTTTACCTCCTATTCTAGCTCTTCGCTAAAGCCCTTTCTTCTCATTAGCAATACTACACTTCCTTCTTTCTTTATCCTTTGGCACCTCCAAAACAGGCCTTCTTCCTACCTCATTCACTACCTCTTGGCCCCCTCTGAAAGACTCTATGAAGAGTCTCAGTCTCTTGGGTTTACTTCTGAGTGGAGCACAATACATGAACTTTCCACAGGCTTAGTGGATGTCACAGATCACACTGCTTCTTCAGTTTTAGGAGGACAGGGACTGTCAGAGTGGTGCCATCAGAGGTAATTAGCTTCAGATTTCATGTTGTTCCTTTGACGCTGTGCTGTAACAGAAGCACTGGAATCATGTGATTGTCTGAACATGGTGATGGAACGTGGGATTGGGGGGGGGGTATAACCTGTCAGAGATGACTGTTGCAGATAAACAGCCACTCCCACACCACACATACTTCCCAGACACTTATATTTCCAGCCATAAATGTTTGTATTGACAACCTCATCCATCACATCAGATGCAATTCTAAAAGTAGCCTGGTGTTTTTTTCCCTCTGTAGTCCTGTATGCATGCATCTGAGGACCCACACACCCACAACTAACCTGTTCTGTTCTTCTATCACACCTTGTCTAATTTCAAAACTGACGCTGACTGACGAGCATTGTTGGAGTGTTGGGCCATTGTTACTGATTTGTTCATCACAGCTGATTGGACCAAGTTGGAGCAGGTGTGGAGGCCTTTCGATCTAATCATTTCCTGTCTATCACCCTGGGGCAACATCTAATGAATCGTTTAATCATCCATTATACAGGTTACTTTTATCATTTCATTTAAAAAGTCTGAAAATGGTAAACAATACCAAGATCCCACATGGATGCTTGCAGCGAGCTATAAGCATACCTGTAGACTGCAGTGCTTTAAATGCCAACATTAGCATGCTCACAATGACAGTTCTAGGTTGCTGATGTTCAGCATTTCATCCAAAATTGAATGTCAAGCCAACAACAAGACGGTAATCTTATCTACCTATTACTTTAGTGTGTTGTTGCCTTTTATTTTTTTTTGTAATGTAATGGTCTGCCTCCGAAGAGCGAGTGAACCTAGTAACATTAGCACAAAGAGGCCAGTTTACTTTACTTTTTTTCTTCTTCACAGAAGTAAACTGAACCGCCGAGATATAGGCCTACTGTGTGTATTTTTTGAGTTTTCTAGCTCCCCTTAAAATCAAGAAGGCCTCATGACCCCCGGTGAAGCTCTAGTGAGGGTGCTGACCCCCAGGTTGGGAACCACTGCTTTTAAGGACTTGTAATCTAATTATTAGTAGTACATATTGATTGTTGTGAGTTGGAAAAATTTAACATATCACCCAACCCTATCCAAAACTAAGAAGTGTACATTGGGGAACATAAGTTAAAAATCAAAAGTCTTTTCCCAGCTTAATTTTCTTTCTACCATTCTTTTAATTTCCCCTATTTCCTTTCTTGTCCTTCCTCATACGTACTCTAGGCTCATAATACTCAGTCTGTTTGCACTGTCCATCTCTTCCAGCACACTCCATGTTTTATCTCTAAACACCTGCTCTCTGTTGGTTTTTCAATTTCTCTGTCCTCCCCATCCTTATTTATAGAGTGGGTAACATAACTCTCTCCCGGTCTCTCTTCTATTCTCTTTCACAATCTCATCATTTTCTAGAACATACTGGCCCTCTCAATGAATTTGTTAAACTAATAATCTGTGACATTTTCACATTTTCCCCTCTATGAGAAAAAGAATTAACAGAGTACTGATTCAGCCTGACATATCCGATACATCCCATGTTTACCTGGACCTTATTGCAACTAGAGGAACCCAGGAAATGCACCTGTGATTTCTCTGGGTTTAAACATTGTTGGAAACATTTGTGATAATGTACACAACTCAACAACAGTTTATAACATCGATCTAGTGTTTTTAGACATTTTATAGTGGAAATGTTAGATATTGTATCTTTAAGCATTAGCAGTTGCTAGTATGTTAACTTAGTAAACGAAGATATGTTAGCTGCCACTGTGTACAGCCTCAGATTAAACTCTTATTAAATGCTTGGTTGTTAGTTTGCACCGTAAGTGATGCATGTGTATTGTGTATAGCTTGGAACGAAGAAACCGATTTATCTTCTGTACACCATACACATCTATACAAAACTGTATACCAACCCCTCCAGTAGATGGGATTGAGATTGAGATATTTCACAGGATAATTAAAACCTCTGACCTGCTGATGACGCTATATGAAAAGTCCAGCAATCACCGAAGTCAGGATTGATCTTCTGGGCAGAATGGATGTCTGTATACCATTTCGTGGCAATCCATACAATATTTGTTGAGATATTTCAGCCTGGACCAAAATGGGGTATTGATGGACAAACATTGCTATCCCCAGAGAAACACTGCTAGCATAGCTAGAAGTTTCCTTTCCTGATATATTTTTGCCCTGTTGCCACACAATCATTCATATTTGAAAGTAACAGACTGTTAATCTGACAAAGGTGTTAAAACTTAAACCACACCAAACATATAATGTATGCAAGTTCCTATGTTGGCAATACAGTTTCAACAAATTCCATCTCAACACAGCAAAAGATTATCATTCTGGCTTTACAGAGAATAATTATTTTGAGTGAGAAAGTGAGAAACTGTGTCTGCACTGTGTACAGCACCCTCCCACCTTTTCTGTGCTATAAAACAACCCTAAACATTTCCTGTCAAATCTAACCCTGGTGCACACAAGGTAAAGCTGAGGCTGTTATATGCTGCTAATTCTCCTCATGATGGACCTGTTTGTTTACTGTAATTATAATGACACTTCAAATTATCCTTGTAATGATTTATTGATGTTAAAATTGGTACATGTAGCACCTCCAATTATGCAGTCAGTTTATTTTTTTATGGCTTTCCTTCTCTGCTTGTTTGCTGCCCCATGAACACATTTATGCTTTTCTTTCATTGCAAGTATGCTCACTGTTTTCTTTAATCACTTTTAATTATCTTTCTCTCACAAACTCTGTACATCTGCACTGTCAATGTACCCTATAAACATTGAATTTGTCAGGCTCTTTATACACTTTCACTTTTTACCACTGTCCTCTGTCGCTGTCCTCTTTCCCCCGCTGATTTTCTGGTGTTTTTTGATCGGACCGTATTCGGGACGGGAATCTCCTCCACCACCAGTGTAATCGTTTTGGAACAGGGTCCAGGTGCAGCTCGACGGGAGACCTCTCCTTTCCCCGGAAACCTGGTGATTACAGGACAATTAAAGTAAACATTAACAGCTGAGCTTCATTCCAAACACAGCCTTTATCAGTCAGCAGCCCGCCTCTCTCTGGGCAACACTGGGCATTTATCTCCATCTAGACAGACAGACAGACGACCCCTCCGGGCAGCATCCTGCATGGAAATTGCCTCACTACATGTTCATCTTAAAAAGCTTTTTAATTTGGAATTTAGTTGTATTGTCTAATTTTGTTTTAAACTTTGCAGAAATTGTTAACACCGGTTTCCTAGAACACTTCACTTGTTTCCATGCAGAGTATATTTTCCAAGAATGTCACATCATTGTAAAAATGAAATACCCCAAAATACATTCTAGTTTCTGGTGGTATAGCTAATGTAAGTATGATACCAAGGAGTTTTCAGCATTCAAAAATAGCTGATTTTCTGATATGAGCTGTACACGGCTAAACATTTCTATCTTAACAAGATGAGCAACTGCTCCGATTACAGAAAGCTGGACACTTATTCAACCCTATTGGACACTATGAATTGGAAATAGAGTGGAGAAGAGTGTGAAGCTGCTAGTTTTGGAATTATTTTTTCTCCTCTAAATCCCCTTTTGACTATTTTTACTAGTACTTTCAACAAAGAAACAAACTGGAAAGGACTCAAAAACTTGAACTAGTGAACATAAACAATGCTTACACCGATCAGCCATAACATTATGAGCACTGACAGGTGAAGTGAATAACACTGTTTATCTCGTTTTCGTATATTAGGCAGCAAGTCAACATTTTGTCCTGAAAGTCAATGTGTTAGAAGCAGGAAAAATGGGCAGGCGAGAGGATTTGAACGGCAAGTTGTGATGGCTAAACGACTGGGTCCAAAACTTCTACTTCTTGTGTGGTGTTCCCGGTCTGCAGTGGTCAGTGCCCAGGTGGTCATAATGTTATGGCTAATTGGTGTATGTTATAGCACTTACAAGTCAAAGATTAAACAAGGCAAGGATACATAGATATATAGAAGTAGAGCTAAAATGATTGTCAGTTCGTTGTCATATACACTCATTAGCCAGTTAATTAATTATACCCAACTAAAAGTAATGCAGTGGAATACAAAAGTCCTGCAATAAATACCTTCAACATGAAGGTAGGATTCTTTATTAGGCCAAATTTAATTGCTATATCAATCAATGAGGAAAATAATTGTTAGTTTGTGTTATATACATCATATACATCATACTAGTTAGTGCATCATTATACATTTATGTGTACATTACATTATACACTATGTACTGTACATGAGTTGAAGAATGTAGGCTGTAAAGACTGTAAGAGATTTCTGAATACTGACTTCAGTGTGTAGGTGTGCAGGGCCTATAAACAAGCTGGTATATATAATAACTGTTCCTTTATTACAAAAGTTGTATAAAAAGCAAGAGAAGTACATATAAGACAGCCATGGAGGGCAGGAGTGGATGAACTCAGTGGAAGAGTAACCGCCCGTCTGAGACGCTCTGAGAAGTAAAGCGAACACGCATGCAACAAGGCTGGCATCCTATTGGTTGGCGGATGTTGACCGGGGTCAATGCACAAAAACCCCAAGAGCAGAGCAGACATTTCGTGAGCGCACAGAAACAGCCTGAATGCGAGTGCAGTAAATCTGTGCAAGCAACAATATATCTGAGAGCAAGCACACAGTTTGAGCTCGAGCAAATCTCAGGGCAAGCAGGGGCTGTTTGAGTACGAGGGCAGAGTATAAAGGGAAAGCATTAAAAAATCTGAATATGAAATCAATGAATCATGAATCATCATCAAACTAAAAGACCACGATCTTGAATGGAGATTGGATAAAAAAAAAACAATTACATATGACATCTTACCACAACAACTGAATGCATGTTTATTAGGGGTGTAATAATGTGTGCATTTGTCCTGAACAAATCTGTGTGGTACACCCTGTGACGCAGACAATTACTGTCAAAATAGTCAATTTATGTCAACTACTTGCATGCCCCAGAACAGAAATTCTTGGCCGCAAATTTTACCTGGAGTGTCTTGCTAGTCTAGTTGTCTTAGCCAGATTAGCCAGCTTAGTCAAGCTCATGTAGTGTCGCTGCCAACTTGGTAGCAACCAAATGAGAGACAAGAGCTTGAGAATCCACTGTATGGGAGCATTATGGCTTCGGGATTAGTTACAGTAAAGTGGACAAAGATTAGTGGATAGGACAAAAACTCCATGCTGCTATTTTCACAGCCAGAGCAATAACTAATGCTATTGGAGTGTACATCACTGCATATATACAACCATACTGTCATAGAGAATACATCATTTAAGCATTTAATTGTTGTGATTGGTTGCAACAGTAGCTAAAAGGAAAATTTATAATGTAACACTTGTGAATCACAATAATGAAATCAAGGCCAGACAAATAAGAAAACATTAATTTTATATAGACAGTAAGTATCAAAAATGTAATATTTACCAAATTGAGCATGCCATAAGGCTGCAATTTTCTCACAAGGGAATGTTCTTTCACACCACAGTATTATGGCGCTCTGCAACTACCAATCAAATAAACTGCATAAACTGCACCCCCACCTTCCCGTTTCAAACCACCCACACACATGCACAATATTTGAGCGATCTGGAGGCCTGTAAACATGAACAAAAGACAGATTGACCTGAACAGCGAATAATGTGTCTTTTGTTTTTTGTTTTTTAAAATTAGTACTCGGCTGCTGCTTGTTTCACACCGCTCAACAATAGAGAAAAGCACCCTTAATGTTACAGTTCACCTGAACACATGTTTAGCATTAGTATTACATTGAGATTCTCAGCGGGTTATTCTGATGGTGACCAGCTGTCCTGCTGCTGGCCAATCACTTCTAAAAAAAAACTCACATTGTAATTTAGGTTAATGATTCCCATTCACGGTGTGTGTGTGTGTGTGTGTACAGTATGCACCGTATCCATGTACACATAATATACTGCATAGCCAAGAGGAAAGACAACCTCAAACACAAGGACGATGCACATCCATCTGTTCTCTCTCTCCTCCTCTGCAGTCAGTCAAGTCTGTCCCCTCTGTGCTGTGTGCCGCTGTGAACTCTGGGAAGCAAGTGTCCCGCAGCTGTGTGTATACTGCTCCTGTGGCAATGCTGCCTGCACTGCTCACTGATTGTCACACTGCTGCTTTGTCATAATATGCGATGTGGCGCACTGTGTGGCCTGCCAGCTCTTTTCATTGCTGAAAAAATGGAGCATGAAAGTATGGGATTTACTTTCATTTTTTTGTACAAGAAGAATAGATCCAGCGTTGACTTGTGCTTTGGTGTACCTTGTTATCTCAGTGTGTGTTTATAAAAGGATAAGATCATTGTTTTCTGTGTTACTTCCAGAAGGATAGTAGTAGACAGCCAGACTTCCTCATATTTTGTAGCTATCCTTCACTTAGTCATTGAAACTGAGAGATGCAGCTGTATGTAGTAGTACTGTATGTCATTTGCATTCAAAACCGTCACATCCACAGACGATGCCAGCTCCGCTGCCCTCCACTCAGTCTTCACACACCTCGAAAATAACAACACCTACATCAGAATGCTGTTTGTTGATTTCAGCTCAGCATTCAACACAATCTCCCCCATGAAACTGATTGGAAACTTCTGGGCTGGAGTACCACACTCTGCAACTGCATATTACGCTTAGTCACAAACAGAGCCCAGACAGCTCACACTGGCAGTCACACCTCCCCCAGGTAGGCCTAGTATATAGGTGTGCCTCCCTCTGCATGCACATGCACCCCCCTCCTGTGTGCATAGGGCCAATTTTCTATCAAAAAGAAATTAGTTATGTAGCTACTAGGGCTGGGCAATATGACCAAAATTTCATATCCCGATGTGGCACATTTTCTGTCAATTCAATGAATAAACATAAATAAACATAGCAATTTCCCTCGGGATAAATAAAGCTTCTTGAATCTTGAGTTTCTTGAAAATGGTTTATGTAAAATGACCACATGCAAATCTTATTACAGTTTGAGTTCTATACTAAACAAATAAAAGGTAGGTTCATACAGGCTTATTAACAACAAGACTCCTCCACATGAGGCTCATCTGCTTTTGTGAAAACAGAATCTGGTGCAGAGTTTTTTTTGGTGACTTTGAGAGACACAGAGAGCGGCACAGACAGAGGCACAGACAGAGGCACAGACAGAGGCACAGACAGAGGCGGGGCGTGCCAGTGTGCGTGCAGAGCGGAGCACTGTTGCTGCTGGTGTGTGTGCATGTGTATGTAGGGGGGGGAGAGAAAGCAGGGATCAGATTTCAGATGTGCAGACTGGACTCTACAGTATGTCCAGAGGAAGTTGTGAGCTCAGGATCGGGGCATCAACCTTTTGATATCAGGGTAGCAACAAAATCCTTTCCTCATTCTGAGAGTTTGACTAGATCCCCTCTGGAACCACTCCTGTCTGTTAGTGTGCACAGGAGAACTATTATTATAACTATTACAAATGTACATGCGTCAATGCAACTTAAGGCTTTTTTAGTCCTCGAGGATTTTTTTCCTCACTTAACTATATAAGTGGCAGTGCTGCTGACATGCGGTTTACACTACACATCTAGTACAGACAAGGAATATGAATAAATGAAGGAGGAAAGAATCCACAAGTGGTTTAAAGACTGCTGGTGTCAGAATTCACATAGAAAATAACAAGCATGAGTGTCTTGACGTCTGTCATACGATTGCAGAATATTGTGCACTTTCATCCTCTCTTCCCTGTGGATTCATGCTCATTACACCACCATGCCTTGACCTCGTCCCCTCCTGACCCCCCGGCTCCAATGTAACAATGATCTTCTAACCTTAGTGTGCTCTCTGGTGTTAGTCCCTATTTCCCTCTCACGTCCACTGGACATATCTGCTTTACTTACTGCTGTCTTGTATAAAATCTCTTCTGAGATAAGAACACTGTATGCAGACCCATGTTATCTTAGCACTGAGTCTTTTTCTTTAAAGCTTTGTTTGTAATATATACATTTTACAACTGAATCCTGTTCTTTTGTTGAGGGCCACTGGACAACAGAATCAGTTAAATACTTTGGCATGTCAATTTAAAATGTACCAAAGCCCTCACTGTTCCTTTGAATACCTCATTTTCTTTTGGGTTTCCATTCCGTCTATGACATTTGCATTTGTGGTGTGGATTGCTATTTTATTTTGATCACAGTCAACTGGCCGGGCAAGAAAACAAATGGGGTGTTTTGAAATTGACACAGACAAACATTACAGCGCAATCAAAGCTATGATCTAAAGCGTTCTATTTAATGTCAGCCATTCATGTGCTGATTTTAAATTGCTAACTGCACCACACTGTGCCAAGTGTCTATAATCACAGTGACAATATACAATATTCTGGCCCGTAGGCGAGAGCTCCCTCTCCAATTATGTTTCTCTTGGCCTGAGATTGAATCTATTACTGTGTAATTGCCTCTATATCTCCAACTATCACCCGGAGCAGTTCTACAGATTATTCACACATATGGTGAGTAAATGTTTGGTGGAAATCAATGCTATTTTTAGGATGTTATTGATATTGAAGGCGCTGTGTCCTGATGGACTATCTTATCCCAAATTATTAGTGATGATTGGTGACCCACCATTTCCTACGTCTGAGAGTTTATTGGAGTGGAAGGAAAAACTAACTGATTGAGAAAAGTACATGTGAGCATAAACCAGAGTCGTGACGAATCCCCATTTTTAACATTTCCTGTAATCTTTGGGTCCCAGGTGGGTGCGGTTCACTGCATCAAGACAAATCAGATAGCATCACTCAAGCTGTCAGGCACTGAAAGTGGTAGTTTTACTTAACTTTCCTGCGAAAGTCCAGCAGGGCAAAGCCTCCAGATCTCAGATTCTAAGCAGACTGAAACATTAAGAATGAAATATTTATAGTTCATCCTAATGCTTACTCCTCCCTGGTCTGCCAAGCAGAGTCAGGTATATCACCACCAGGGGTGATTTACTTTGCCCTTCTTTTGGCTGACCACTTCATTTAGATCAATATAGTATAATAAGTTTCCATCCTGCTTGTGGTTGTGCCTCAAGACGGTGATGTCTGTCCAATACTTTGATGCAAAGCAAAATATCTACAACAACTGGTTGCCCATCCAAAAGAAAATTTCCATTATTTTGTTTAACTCATGTTAGGTAGCTAGTTGTGACATGAAAGAGAGGGTAACACTACACACCAAGCAGTTAAAATGGTGCAACCCCTTTCTCCTAGAAAATAAATGTACTTTTATTTATTTATGTACTACTATGTAATTCATAAATATGTACTACTTATTTGAAACAACAAATGTGTTTCAAGATACCTGATGCCATTTGAACATAATGAAGTAATACGTTAATAAAAGTATCCCAAAATTATATATTTTATTTGTTTTTCCCTACAATATGCACACTCAACTAAACCACGGTTTACAATTTTTATGGTTATGTTTGGGCACTAAAAGCAGTTGGTTAAAGGGAAAGAGCCATGTACTGGACAGGCCTTGGTATTAAGAAAGTAAACAGGAGTTTGCTTTTAGCAACATTTAGCTGAAATGGTTGATTTGGTGATGACCGACTGATTTAATTGCCTACTGATGACCAACATTAGATGACCTCAAAAATAGCTTATAACAAAATGCTTACCTATGGGTTCTTATATGAATCTCGTTTACTCTTGACCTCTGTGGCCTGATTCTGGTCTTCAGGTCTGGAGTAGGCAACCACTGACTCATAACAAATGTCCTATTGACATAAAGGTCGGATTTCCCTAATTTGTGTTTGATGTTAATGGCCCTCAGAGGATTAATGTTAATGGGAACCTCTTGCCCTCTATATGATAGCATGATCATGCCAAAAGTTCGACTTCAACACAAAATATCAGCTATTTTAAAGCAATACATTTTAATAATTCTACATTAGTGACATTGGTGAAAACCACCATATGGTGATCTTTGTTTCTAATTTAAAGATTTCACAGCTATGATCTTACACCCACATCGCATCTGGCACCATCCTAACAGTTTTCATTTTTAGTTTTGAGATCACTGCAGCAGCATACTGCTATAAGTTTCAGGTTTCAGGCTTTGCATATTGTCACATCAGATCAAAAACAGTCTTCAGTTTTAAGCTCATGTTTATAGATTGTTGCAAAGTGTCTGCTGAGTTGTGCTGATTTCAAACTTATTGTGCAAAATATTTCTGTTGAAGGAGAGAGGAAATGTGGGATTTAGGACACTGAAGTTATTCATTCAGATCACTCCACCACTCTGCATTCACACACTTAACCATTTCACCTATTCATTGAAAACACGGTAAGCACAGAAGGAAAGTAACTCCTGTGGGATTTTCTTCTATGCTTTCCCAGATACACAAACAGAACAGTACTAAAATATTAAAGATGCATGATGTGCACTATGTAAACAGAGCAGGTCTTTGTGAAGAGTAGAAAACATCATTATGTGGATTTACAGCCTGAAAATAACTCAAATCAGCCAGCTACTCTAGGTCACAGCAATTCTACTAAATGATGGCTGGTCCTTTAGGAGCCTTGAGCAAGCCAGATCAGAGCCTGCTCTCCCGGTTACGATGCTGTAGGTGATCATTTGTTTTTGAATATCTAAGAGGAAGCAGAACAAGCACAAACACATGCTGCCTGATAATGATGGTGCAGTGTTTGTCGGCTAACAGCTGCACAAAGAGAGACAAGATCTTTTGAATGCATGGTGTGGGCACAAATCCCGAAAGATGCTTTCACGCTGTTAGAACAAAATGTATGAGAAGATGATGGTGTGTTGCATCCAACACTCACCCCTGGCCACTTACGGCAAAGAGGACAAGACTCAAAGGAGCACAAAACAGCAGTTAACTAGATGTCAGTTGCTTGTACACAACAGCAATAAGACCAGATAAACCACAACTGTATCTAAAATTAAGAATTTGGAAAACCTGAAATTTAGTTTTAAAGGTGTGTAACATTTAAGATGATCTATTGGCAGAAATGGTATACAATATTTGTGGGTATGTTTTCATTAGTTTATACGTTTTAATGATCACCTGACAAAAAGAACTGTTGTATTTTTGTTACCTTAGAAGGCCGCCTTCCATGGAGGCCGCCATGTTTTTACAGTAGCTCAAAATGGACAAACCAAGCGCTGCCACTCACTGGCATTTTTTGCGTGTTTTGGAGCCACCATAGTCTCTCCCTCTCGCTTGGAAAGGGAGGGTGAAGTAAGTGAGTTGCAATCTGCAACCACACAGCTAGATGCCACTAAATCTGAAGCATTTCTTTTTAGAATGTAATGTTTGTGACTAAACAAACAACAATCAAACTTAAAGTTAGAAGGAAACATCCTTAGTAACTGACAGACGATGCAACACAAATCCATTTAGTCTGTTCTGGAGCTTTTGATTGTATCACACGATCTCCTTTAGCAGATGGAGTTTGTCCCGTTGTCCTGGCAGTGGAGAGGATGAAATGTCCATGTTCCAAAGTAGTTGACAAAACAATCTCAGCATGTCCACTGCAAGCATTGATGTCTTTAAAGTGCTGAGAGGAATGGAAATTTGAGCATCAACAGTCAATTGCAAAAAAAGTAGAATTTTTAAAAATGCATAGCCTCATGCGCATCATCTTACCGCCTCTTTCCTGTTAACAAATCTCAGAAGATAACGTTCTGGGTGGAAACAGAGCTGACTGCTGCTGGATGCATACGTGGGCGTTCCACTGATGTTCGTGACACCTGAGTGATTTATTCATGTTCATTGGTTCTGCCTTGCTCAGCAAATATGAACATTGCTGTCTAACAGAGGTTGGGGCCTCGCCGTGACTCATGCACTGCTGCTTTTTGACTAGAACCCTGCTGCTCTTTTTAAAGTGAAAACCTTAAAACTTCAGTCCTGGGAATTTTCATGTTTACACAGAAAGTGAAGCTTTATTTAGTTATTTATAGGATAAGAAAGTGTCATGACCTGTTCTATAACTTTATAAAAATGCCAGTCAAAAAGACTCTTTGACAAAATTCCTAAAAAGTAGACTTTTTCAAGAAGCCAGGATTTCATCTGAGCGCAGTGCACAGCTTGAAGGAGTGCCGCTGCGGTGCTTATCAGGCTTCTTGATAGGCTGGCAGAGCGTGTAACACTAAATCTGGGCTATCACCTTTCTCAACACACAACAAAGGTGAGAAATTCAAAGCAGGCAGCAGGGGTTACAATTTTCTATGGAATAACAGACCTAAGTAAAGGCAGGTTTGAATACTTTGTGGTTATTTTAGACTGGATTGAAGAGCCAAGATGGGTGATTTTACCACGTCAGGACAATTAAAGCTTAGAAAAGCAAGGCAAACTGAAGACACTGAGTTTCACAAGAGGGGGAATACACAATTGGATTATCACAAGTCCTCCAAATACATTATTTGTCCAAGCCCTCTAAAATGATTCTCTTGTCTGTTCTTTGATCTGACGCCAGGATCAGTGAGACAACATCATTTTGCTGTTCCTTCTAAAACGGTTACAAATCACTGTGGAAAAATAAATCTATATTTGACATTTTGTTAAGATCTTGTTTTGTTGGCACAAAAATGACTTCATTAGGTTTAGGAAAACATGGTTTGTCATAAAACAATTTTGTTCATGTTGGGTAACAGTCATCATTATGATGACAATAACTTGTGGTGAAGGTTATGGAACAATCACAGTTTAAAACCGTTGACTGTTGACTTCAGTCTACCATGTTATAGTTCAGTGTTTCTGATAATGAAATACCCCCTTATCTCTTTCACATATTCATCTTTACATCAGAAGTTTGCCTACTTCAGGGTGTTGAGCTCTCCTATATATGTGAAGCTCCACTATAAGAAGTTTTTTATATCAACCTGAGTTCTGGCCTGGTTGCCGCTGTGATGAAGTAGCAACATGTTTGATTCAACAACAATATTTTTCTAGAACAATAGCTTTACTGAAAGGTCCTTGTTTACTGTTATAAATGTGTGAATTTGCCTCAGCAGCATTGTGAAGCTGAAGCGACCCACAGCTGTTTGTGCCTAATGAGGTGTCTAATGTATCTGAGAACAGTCAAGCTTTGTAGTTTGCCAGCACAATGTTTTCATGAATCTTTGTCTCCAACGGACAGAAGTATTGGAAAATGTTGCAAGAAGAAGTAACCAAGTCAAGCTTCTGGGCGTGTTAGATAACATTAAAGCTTTAATCACAAATTAAAAATGACTGAAAACTGAGATGAAGATGTTTTCTGACACATTGTAATGTCAGCTTCACCACAAAAATGGGTAAAAATACTACTATAGAGAATATTTATAGGATAAAAAACCCACAAACCGTTTGGCTAAAGTAATAACAATCGGTTTAAGCAACAATAAAATGTTATATGTCTTTGTGTGCATAGTCCTATTGGGAATGAAACCCTGTTCCATACTGTATATAGAACCAGAAACGAGGCCTTCTGCTCAATACGACGTAAAGTGAGAGAAAAAGTGTTTAATACGAACATCCTCTTATACAGTATATGACAGTTTTCTTTTATTCTCCAGGTACAGTAGGTAGTAATACCCCAGGAGTATATTTTCAAAGACTCTAGCTTTCACTTTGCTCTACAATTTATACAAGGAAGCACAAAGGAAGGAAATATATAGATGAAAACTGTCTAAGCTCCCAGTAAAAGCTCTTATTTCATTAGAGGGCCTTGGCTGCACTTGTCTGGGTGGCACTGCAGGGATCTGCAGGGCTGGTCAGAGCTTGCTTTTCATCTGCAATACAGCACAACTTTACTGTCCATTTTTATGGACATTTGCTTTTGAATTCAACACAGTGTCAGTAAAAAGTATACACCTGACCTACAATACCTCAGTCTGTCAGACTACAGTAGCCTTAAAGAGACTACACAGGTATAGTATATACCACAAGACAATAGAAGTCAAGAATTTGTTGGTCCACCATTTAGCTCAGACTAAATAGCTCAACAACTTTTGGATGGATTGCTGTAAAGTTTGGTGCAGATGTTTATGATCCCCAGAGGATTAATCCTATGATCATGTGACTCTTCCTCTTGCTCCACCATGAATTTCATATTTGTGGTTTAGCAACTGTTGGATGGATTGCTATGAATTTGTTATCCAATCGATCTTAGAGTATACATTCTAATGACTTTTCATCTAGATCAGGTACATTTTAAAAATGTTCTAATACTAATGACATCCCATCAGCGTCAGCTGCACTTAGCCTTAAGTACTTATTAACAAATGTTATAATGCTAATAAACTAAACTAAGATAGACGACATGGAGCTGAAGATGGAGCTGGCTCTTTCTGCAGTATGAAAACTTCATTCAAAATCCCATTAACATTTGTTGGAACAGAGCCTTTCTCAAATTTGTTGTGTGTCTTGCTGCATATTTTTAGATAAGGATGGATGATGAGGCTTGAAAAACAATCCAGGGCTGTTTCTTATTCATTTATGTTTTAGTTGTCTTTAACGAACACCGTTACACATATACCGATCTGCCATAACATTATGACCACCAGGGTGCCCAGGTGGTCATAATGTTATGCAGCCCCAGACCAACAAACTGCTACCACTGATACCTTTCTATCACAACCAGCATGAACTTTTTCAGCAGCTTGAGCTACAGTAGCTCATCTGTTGGGTGGGACCACATGCACATGCATCAGGGAGTCTTGACCATGACCCTGTCTCCGGTTTGCCACTTTTTTCTTCCTTGGACCATTTTTAGTAGATACTGACCACTGCAGTCCGGCAACATCCCACAAGAGCTGCAGGTTTGGAGATGCTCTGACCCAGTCGTCTAGCCATCACAATTTGGCCCTTGTCAAAGTTGCTCAAATCCTCACGCTGCCCATTTTTCCTGCTTCTAACATATCAACTTTGAAGACAGAATGTTCAGTTGCTGCCTAATATATCCCACCCACTGACAGGAGCCATGATAACCAGATAATCAGTGTTATTCACTTCACCTGTCAGTGCTCATAATGTTATGGCTGATCGGTGTATACCATGCTTGCAGGCTAAACATCCCGTCACGTTTTACTTTAGTTCTTCATTGTGATCGGTTTGAACCAAGTAGGAAGAGACCAAGCCAGACAATCCAGCCGGGTTATGAACACTTAATGCTCAATTTGACTTACTTACTACACAATTCTGTCTTTAACGAGCCCAGTGGTGTTTAAACAAGACCTCTTGTGCACCTTACAGTCCTCCCTCTTTAAACATCTACCTGCAAAGTCTGCAACAACAAAAATCCTGCCCTCTCCCAAAACAGCTTGATGGCCAACAGTACAATACTTGTGCAACACTATGCAGTTCCCAGCTGTGTGTGTATGTGTGTTTGTTTGAAGGCATGTTGTTCCCCCAGGGTCATAATGCAGTAAATTAGACTGTGTTTTTAGTCAACTTGCCGTGCTAAATAACGGTTAAATGTACTGTAAGTCAGCGTTTTTCAGAATCAGCAGTAGTGATTTTTGCTGAGAGGTCGCTGCTCTGGTTAGCTGTCAAAAACAGGCTGTTTCCGAGATTAGCTTTGACGTAAACCACTATTAGGCTGATTTCAAGTGGGCCCTGAAGGTTCGAATGCTTTGGCTTCCTGGGCACTACAACTACATCTTTGTTTATTTGTTTATAAGGCTCAATAAATAGACCACTGATTATTTCTCGCTACCGAAATGGGGGTCTGTGCAACTGAATATCTTAATAGATTCAGGGATTCCTGTTGTGAGATTCTTGGCAAGCAGCTAATTCACTGCTCAACAAGGTGTCATATTATACAACAATATATTACAAATGTCCTGAGAACCTTCAGGATGAATTTCACCGGTCTAGAACAGATGTAACGCTACTGCTGTCAATTTGCCTACTAAAATTGGGCTCATTACAGTGTAATAGCCATCAAATCCACTGAATAGTTAATATCCTTTTCATTGTGAAGTTGTACAAAATCCCTTTCTGTTCCACAGGCATGTCGAATGTGGCTTTAACAGGAGTAATGAAAGCAAAGCCCCCCTGCAAAATGCAATTATAGTGTGTGAATTATGTACAGTTAAACCCCCGTAATGATTCTCGAGCCAGTGGGAAAATTATCGCATGTACTTGTAGATACCATCAGTGCAGATACGTCTTGATTTGACATTTTCAAAGCGAGAGGTTCATCAGGTTTCTTTCTTTATTATTCCAAAGAGACCGAGCAAATGCCTGAGGATTCCTCACAGGAAAAAATAAAAAGTGCAGTGATAAACCTTTGTATGTGAGACATTCATGGAAGTTCAGTCAGAGTTCATGAACCCTTTACAAAAAGGATCCTGAGGGCAACGTGTCCCCAGGGATTATAATAGCAAGAACAAATTGATTTAGGTACTTATGTCAACAGAGCCACCAAATATGCTTTTAAAGGTTAAGTAAAGACATTATATATATTTTCATTGTCAGCAGATCACATGAAAAGACCAAAACCAATAGTAAATTGATCCTACTAATATTGATCATCATGAAACTTACAAGATAAACTAAAACATTGTTGGTTTTAACCTTTCTTTGCTCTACTGTGGAGACTTATCTTTCAGCTTGACTTGGACAATTTCTGAAGCTTTTATCTATGGCTTAGATTACTGTAGATACGTCTCTTACAACTTTCAAAATGCAGAGGCTTAATCAGTCAATAAAATCACATGAAGTGCTTTTTAACATAACTACAAAGGCTCTATTAAAGCCAGAAACTACCTTCCAACCACAGGTATATATACTTCTCTCATATTAGTTACATTTTTATTTAGCAATTAATACAAGGGCTACAATAGTCTTCCTCTCTATTTACAATGTTTGAACTGGTGGTTCTCACTGGTTATACATTTTGAAGTTTAGGGCGTCCTGGGTCCTGGTTCCTATGAAGTCTAATTTGAAGACCTCTAATTTGAACTTTCTGAAACACTATTATAGCCTCAAGATTTTACATTTCTCCAGAGTTTCATAGTTTCTCTTGAAATATATTCCATTAAGTTCAACTCTTAGAGTTCCTCAAAGCCATATTACTGTGTAAAGTGTAGGGAACTATAAACGGTTGTTTGCACTTTCTTCTTGTGAGGGACCCTCAAGTGCTCATTGACTCTGTTTGGATTTCAGAGCCCCCCCAAATGGACGCAATCGACGTACAGTTGCAATCTGAAGATCCCCTGCAGGCTCTGCAAAGCCTTTTGACCTTGTGGAGCAGAAGAATGAGGCAGAAGTCTTGACGTATGTGTTCATTATTTCCCTCTGAGCGCTGGCTCCAGCCAGAGATTTATTTGTGTAAAGGGCTCTTCTTTTGACTCACCTCAGCATGTGCCCTCAGCTGTCTTTGCACATTTTCCAACTCGCTGACTGAACTTCAAACCGTAAATTAGTGAATAAACAAAACACCATGCAATTTGTCAAAGGCAAACACTTGAAATAATAATGAGAGTGCAAGTTTAGCTCTGGTATCTTTATCATTATTTGCTTTCGAGACGCCTAAAGAAGCTCCACTGCGGTATCGAGGGGATGAAAGTGAAAAGGGGGCCACGATGTTCCCTCGTTGCTCTCGACCTCACGCTATCTCCATTAAGTTTTGGCCCTTTATTCTCCTGCAGATTTGCATAATTTATGAAGTGCCCTCAGGAAGTGCCTCTTCATTACAAGGCGTGTTATTATATTTTATGAGGTTCAGAATTGGGGCCTTTGTGTGTGCTGCCTGATAACATAGTTTACATGAAAGAAACTGATGGACACTGCTCTTTAATGTCTTCCACTGAGTTTGAGCATCTGAGACTGATCGGGTCCTTGAAACTTCAATTGCCATGAAAACTCAGTCACCTCTGCTTCAAGACAGAAAGGAGATTCTGTAAGGTCCAGTTTGAAACAGCTTTATTTATTTTTTGACAAATTCCTGTTTCCTTCTGTCTGTTGAATTCAAATTTTTAATATTCATTTGTATTATTATCACAATATCATAGTTACATTACTATGTTTTAAGTTTACTGCTCTGCTAAGAGGAGCTGTCAGTACTTTATTATTAGTACTTGCTGGCTGATTTTCATTCATACAAATGCACCCTCCCAGTTGTGTTTTGACTGATTGTCCTGGGTGAGAATGCCAAAAAATATCTTAATTTGGCTGGTTGTGTCAAGGGGCGCAGTGTTACGATTCCCCCACATCGTTGTTATTTACACAAGCTAACAAGGTTAGGACAGGATTTAGACTCCTGAATGTCATGGTGGTTTTAAAGAACCAGAATTTAATAAGCTCCCCTGTCAGGTTGGGTTGCAGCAGTGCATTAATATGCATGAATATGTATAAGCATCTCTTCCTCACATTTAAAGGATTAACAGCTGAGTCTGTTACCTGTTTTAGAATTGCCGTAGGAGGAGTATTTTCGTCTCTACCGGGGGTAGAATTATTTATCATCATTATTATCATGTGCTGGGGGGCACGCCGTACTGAGCTAATGTCGATACTTAAGGCAAAACTGGCTTAAAATGCTGCACCTCTACGGCCTACCATAATTACTTGATTTCAATTTACATATTATGATAATTTGCGAGTCATATGGTGCTTTGCTCATTTAGGGTTTTGAATTAATAGGCTCTGACTGTCTGCATGGTTCAGGATGGAGGTGTGTATTCTTGACCCACTTCCAGGAGCCTGTGCCACTGACGGTCCATTCAGCTGAGTCAGGCCTGGCCTCCCCGCAACCCTGCTCCCCCCACACTCTGTCTCTCTCCTCACTTTCCCGTTTATATGCCCTCATCATCCCCAGACCAATATATTCCCATTTACTGTGGCTGACAGTGGGTATGAACAGAGCTACAAATAGCACTGGGTCATTTAATGAGGGCAGGAGTAAGCTGAAGGTGAGAACAGTGAGCTGGTTGCTGGTTCAAATCCTTGTGAAAGATGAAGCAGAGAGAGGTCTAGAAAAAGATTTGGGTCATTTAAGTTAAAAAAAGATTGTGATATATATAGTATGTTGTTGTTTGATGTTATGAGATTATTATCATTCTTCATTAATTTCTTGATAGTTTATTATTATTTAGTTTATAACATGTTACAAAATACATACAGTTTACAGTTTCCTTTTTTCCCCCAACCAACAACCCAAAAACCCAGATATATTTAAACATCAGCAAATCCACACATTTCAGATGCTGGAACCAACGACTCACTTCTGTTCCATAAATGACTTCAATAATTATTAAATTATAAAAAAGTTTTCTTGATTTATTATCTTGTCTCAACTTTCTCTGAACAGTTTCATCACCTTATTTCACACATGCATCTACACATTTTCTATAGCCTCAAAACCTGCAACACGATTTGGTTCACAGCTCTGATCAGAGTCATGATACCGTATACTAAAGATCTGTACCGATATGATTATGGGCTGGGGCGTTATCACCCTGGGGGTGGCGGGCTGTCATAATGGATGTCAGCTAGTCAAGACAGATGTTAAAATGTAGAAAAAAATCTTAATACCTTAAAATAAGTGCATTGTTCTTATGGTAATAGTAGACTTTAATATACATAACACATAGTGTATTTATACTTGCTTTATAGGAATTATGAGGACAAGTTGTTGGTTATCACATTATTTATACAAGTAAAATGATTGGCTGCGATGTGTGAGCTAAAATGCACACATAGTGTAATTTAAGTTGAATAGATTAGTAATTAATACAGTGGCCACAAATTCTATTCTAAAACTAGAGTTGTGCAATAATATAATGAATAGGTTTTTTATGTAATGTACACTGTAATACACATGTGTTCATTTAGATTGATTTTTATTTCCTGTCAGAAAGACACTATTGGTTTCAACCCAGCTTTAGCTGAAACATTAAACAGGAACAGCTAACCTCTTCACAACCTTTTTATTTCCCAACAGGTTCAACAAAAGTATGGTATCATATTTTAATACAAAACATTCTTTGTTGCTTGTTTGCATCTGCATTGTGCATTCAATTCCTTGGATTACATCTTACATAACACTTAAAAGCGGTATTCTTTCACTTTAAATCCCTAGCTGCGCAAATCATGTAAAATTCACTGATGAAGCCACACTGAGGAAATGCCCTTGAGCAAGCCTCCCAGCTACCCCAGGTGAGCTACACAGCGGGGTTAGAAACCTTTGCGTTCAGTATATTGCTTTGTTTAGGTAAGTTAATTTAGTTAAAAAAAGATCACAGGCTCAAATGTCACCATGGACTGTTTGAGCCTCTCAGGCATCTGTTATGTTTTATGCCTTGGGGATAATATTAAGTTACATGAATGTGGGCGAGGGGTTATTGTCATCAGTACATCTCCATATGAACCAGAGCCTGCTGTCAGATCCTAATATGGATGTTTGATTTTTTTTTTTTTAACGCTGACTGCTCTACCTGTTGAGCAAGCAGTTTTTATTTCACCCTCGAGAATTCACATCAGACTCGGTTTGAAATACGACTGATCTGTCATGTAGTATTAAAACTAAAGTTAATTAAGAGAATGAACAGCATACAAAGCAAAACCTCAGAGGGCCGGCCGGAGCTGTGACTGAGAGATTTGACATATCTCGTCCAAGCCTCGTCTGAAATCAAATGAGCAAGTCGGATTTTATGTGCGCAGCTCACCTAGTGTATCCTCGCTCACAGAAGTGTCAGTACACGTTTAAATCGATCTCGCCCCCTTATGTCAGCCTGCTGGAGTTAGCCAGAGTTGCTATTTTGCAGATGGTCAAGCCCCTTTGATCAGGAGACATGGTGCAGGGTCCTGCGGCCCTTCTGTGACTCAGCAGATATGACTCAATGAGGCAGAGAGTAACCTGAGTCAGCGGAAAACAAAAACCCCACTGTCATAACAATAAGAGCGGGATGGAAAATGAAGTGTTTTAGCTGACCAAACCAGAGGAGAGACAGCGATGACAGCAACGATCACGTTGAAATGCTGAGTGCTCCAAGGAGATTGAGTTTATTACCCCCTTTGGTCTTAGATAGAAACATTATTGGTTTTGTCACATGTTAGCAAAATACATCAAACCTGGGAAACTGATACGTGGCTAAAGGCTGAAAACACAAGGCCTACGAGGTTAATGCTGCTACTGTATTCACACCCTCATCATTACCAGCATTACCTAATAAAGATGCTGCTTCAAACGTTCAATACACAGAGCCATAAACAGACATTTATGAGAGATACAAAAAGATCCACTGTCTGCCCAGAGGCGATCGAAGGTGATCGAGGGATGAACTGAGTGTTAGAGACAGAGAGGAAGAATTAGATGAGAGTCAAAAGAGAGAGGGGTGGCTAAAGCACACGGAGGTCAACAACAAAAGCTTCACAAGCAAAAATAGAGACAGCTGTGCCTTAGGATATCAGCTAATGAGCAGGGAATGTCTTTCTCTTCAAGAATCCAAGAGCACATGATATGATGACGAGGCCATAGGAGCGCACGTTTGATGGTCTGTGGCAAATGATCCTTCATTATCAGAAAAGAAAAAACAACATAGGAAAATCTAACAGTTCTTTAAATGAGGTGTTTCATGCCAAATGTCTGGAAAGTATATTGGGAATGTTTAGTTTCCTAAAAATCATTGATCATTACCTCAAAAAGCAGCAATGAGTCTTTCATCAAAAGCAAGTTTGAGTAATGCCTGATGAGCTTCACTTCCATGCCAGTAATGATTTTTGTAATGGCACACAGCAGAGGCGGTGGCTATCTCATCTAGTTGGAAATAAACGTTTTCATCTCTTGACAACATGACAACTACACAAGCAACTAAACAATTTTCTCTTGGGGTCACAAATTAACTTTAGTTACAATAGCCCAAAGAATGCACTCAGCCTGGAGTCCTGTGGTTTCTACTTTGTCAATTTTTAAAAACAGGTCCTAAATATATAGTTTCATTTTTAAACAGGCTCAATAATTTTCTAAAACAGCTGGTCACTGTAGTTTTTGGCAAACATTACTCACACAGGAGTAAGTTGTGTATCTGTTGGGGACTATTTTCAGTTGCCGATTAATGAGAGCTCTTGTTAGTATTTATGGCAGCAGGAACATGTACGTGGGACTGACTCAAAATGAACTGCACTGCCCTTGTTTATTGTAATGCAGGAACATGTCACCCAGTGCGACAGTGTGGCTCATTGATGTTTTTTAAATAACTCTTGGACAACCAAACATGGCACAGAGAAATAATATATAAGGCCATGGCTCCACAGATATTACTTGTAGGATCAATTCACTGTTGGTTTTCACTGCAAATATAGGATATTACCATATTTGTTCTTGAATAAACAAATACATAAATAAGAAACTGCAACAAGAGCAGTTAGAATATCAGCCCAGTAAGATGAGTAAGATTAGTAAATCCCTCTATTTTTCTGAGTATAAACTGCATTAAGAAACAAAAAAATCAACCATTAATTATTTGTCTTCTTTGTAGCATTGCAGTTAGCAGCTATACACTTGATCTGTCTTCTCACCTACACACGTAGAAGAATACATTCAGAATCATTACATAAGAGATTCCCTTTAACCAACATTAGTTCTTTCAATCTACAAGCACAAACAAAAGATGGAAAAGTATTTCTTTATAAATGCAGCTGCCTTTGTTCACATTGTTGCATTCAGATGAGTTTCTCTAAATGGAATTCGCACTTAATGTATTTGACTCTATGCTCTAACAGCATTAGCAAAGGTTAATTCTGTTGGTCTAACAACTGTAATTCGGTAATTACATAGACACAGTCATACAAATGGCATTTATCCATACTGCAGGTAACAGGGAACTGGAAGACGAGGTGCAGCTTGAAAGAGAAGGTCAGACTCTTTGAAGTTGTAGTAGTAGTAGTAGTAGTAATGATTTGTGTGTTTGCTAGTTTTGTAGACGTCTGGATGTGAGACCAGTTTTTAGTTAGTGTTTTTAATAAAAGAAATGGTCAAAACGAACAGCATTCCTTACATTCCTTGAGACTGTGTAGGGTGAGCGGAAGATTGAACTCATTAAAAATCTGAATTGTCATCTGCGCTTAGTAATGAAATAAAGTCATTTAGAGGTACAGTGGAACCATTTCTTGTATGTTCCTGGTAAACTGATTTAGACTCTGCTGCTCTTTTGAAATCTGTAAGCTTTATGAATTCCACTGTTGAGAGACTGAGTGAACTGTTGCACACCGCAGTGACACCAGTTGTACCTTTCCTGCATTTGTACTGTTGCAAATGATGGTGTAAAACACCATTTGTCAAGTGTCTGAACGACATCCTCAGGGTAGGAATTAATAGCATGAATGCAATGGATTGTCTTGTTGTGCAGCCCTTTGCACTCTGTTGTGTAACTAGGTAGGCTGCACACACAGTGCCACCAATTCTCATAAATTCCAGACCGAGGGTGAAAGCAGAACGTTGACGAGGACCGAGCCTTTATCTGAGAATGATAAATCCCCCTCCACTGCCACACAGAGGATCACTGAGGAACCTTGAGCTGATTTATCTAGCTCAGAAAAACAGGGAGAGTGAGGAAGCTGTCCTCTGGCTGGATATCGCTGCCATTCTTCATTTGGGTGACGTTTCACTCAGCCCTTGAAGAGAGTCCCAGGGAATACTGCTCTTTCTGTTTTTAAGACAATTTTTATGGCATTTCTGCTTCATATGATGGTGTTTAGAGACAAAACAGGACAGAGGTATGAGATATGACAGTTGCGTTGCATTCAAAGTCATGACATTGCAAATTTTATTTTATTCTTGTGGCCCACGTTGATAACAGCATGTAGCATCAAAATACTGAAGTCTCAGCATAAGTCTTCAGTAAACCTATAATAGTTTCACTGAAGTTGTAAACCATTTAAAAAATACTGGGCAGGTGATTTGACGAACCTCTGTCTATCGTCATTTATCACAGACGAACTTCAACGAGTCAGGTCAACGAACCATAAAACTTAGTCAAACAGAAGCCAGTTGGGAGAAGAGCGAAACTTTTCCGTCAAGAAAAGCCTTCAGTGCTCTTCTTTCAATGAAGAAATGCTCTCCAGCTCCAGCAGCATCTACGCTAACCTCTTTAACATCCGCCATTGTTGACTTTTGACCGTGGCCCTATCTTATGATTTTTTTCAAGTTCAACTTGGTTCAACTTGTTTCAACTGGTTCATATATGTACCACTGACAAATAATCCTTTTGCCTGAGAGCACAAATTGGAAGAAGCTAAAGTTACCATAGCTTGGTGTTATTTAACATCCTCTGTCTGAGTATAAACAAAAGAGACACGGTTTTTGGACAGTTGTGAGACAAGAGTCGATGGTTAACAAACTGTATTATCTCTTATTTGTTTCCAAAATGCCCAACACATTCTCATCCGGCATCGTCAAATAATGACGTACCCAGTAGCATCTGAATGAGATGCTTTTTTAACACATGGTTAACTTGTGAAACAGTCGCAGTTTGGTTGGGTTTAGGCAACAAAACTACTTTGTTAGGTTTAGAAAAAGATCAGAGTTTGGTTAAAAAAAAGAAAAATAGTTTTAACAAATATGTTTTGTGACATGAGTTTCATACATGTCAAATTTGGTTTTGCCAGCGTGTTAGTGGTTATCTCACCACCACAGTAATTCACCAGCAAGCCCTGCGAGTAGTCACTAATTGATGAAGATGTATGGATACATTTTACTGTACCACTTTCTGTTGTGACCAGGCAAGAATTCTTCATCAATTGTTTCTTTCAATTCAGTAATTATTGCCATTGTCACAACAGCAGAGACCAATTCCAGCTCCCACTGTAGTCCCAGTAAACCATGATGCAATGCAGCGACAAGAAATGTGAGAAAAATTATTTTAATTTTGCTCTATTGCTATTGTTTTCTCCGCCTCCACATGCAACCCACTGCAGAGCGAAACAAGCTTCTCTGGAGGCTGTCAGACTAGAGCAGACGAGGCAGGTTGAAGGACACTGGGTACACCGCAAGACTTTACTACAACACTTCATCACAAAATCAGGGCCTCCCAGAAGGCACTGAACATCACAGATCTAACAATGTAAGAGTACTGGAGGTCAGATATTCCTTTTAAAAGCAGTGAAGTTTTGCAAAATCCTGCTCAGCACTCATTGAAACCTGGCAGCTGTATAGGCGGTCTGCTACCAACCCAGACTCTCGACTAAATAATTCATTTTCTGTTGTATCAGGGTCTCTGTGAATCCTTTTTCTTGGTTAGCTGGAATTTCTTTTTACCATGGAGACTTTTTAGTCTCATTGCACGGGGGCTAATTTTTTTTTTACAAACAGCTGCACAGTCTCATCACCATTGTGAATTAATACTTGTAGCTGGAAGGCTTTGGCTTCTGCTAATTGTTAAAGTCATGACAAAGACAGACTCACATACTTTATTTAAATAAAAGTTTTTATTTTGAATGCTGCCAGGTGGTCATGGTACAGGCGAGATAATCCACTCCAAACTGTATGGCTTGTTGTGGATTATCCTTTAAATTTAATCACTGTTCTAAATTGTTATGCTTCACTCAAAGCTGCTAAGCTGACTGTGTAACCTTAGCAACGTGCTAAAACATTAGCAGGAACACTAAGCAAGTATACAAGTGTCGGACTTTTGCTTCAAAACCTTTCAATTCTGAGTTCAAAATGTCCAACAAAAACTTATAAATGCAATTATTTGACTTCAAAAAGCATGATAATTCAATCTTAGATGTGTGTTTTAGGATGACTAAAAGGCACTCAACACCATTTACTCTATGTCAAGTTGTTCTTTGTCCTCCAGATCGTGCATTCTGCAATCTGCACAGCTTGTCTTGGATTATCCAGTACATTTTATACTGAAGTACTTTCACAAGATCCTTTGGAAGTTGATTATAATGTGTTCATGTCATGTTGGATAAACAGTATCAATGGAAAGATATCCATGGATGCACCTTACGTGCACTGATGCCATTGGACCGTAGACTGTAGATCAGTATTGTGTGTCATTTACCAACTGAATGTACTGTGTATGGGCAGAGTTGGTCTTCATTTACTAAATAAAAAGATTTAGGGTTTAATTATCCTGAATGATAGACTTCAGCTGACATGATATCTCGATTTTTGTTTGTTTTTAGCACTTCCATATTATATTGTGCAAATCTTATATTGTGAATTAGGCATGTGTCTGTATTATATTGTGCCTACTGCATTGAGCTTTCAAAAAAGAGAATTTACCACGTGGATGTTGACGTGTACAATATTTAGTCATAAGCTGGTAAACCCAGTAGCTTCTAGGGTAGGCTGATATGGATTGAGCATTGAGCTGCACTGAGCTTTCAAAAAATAGATTTTTCCATTCGGATGTTGACGTGAACAATATTTAGTCAAAAGCTGGTGAACCCAGTATCTTCTAAGGTAGGGCAATATGGATGAAATCCTCTGTTATATACATAATGTTATGCTGTGATGTAATAAATCACTTGAAAAACTATTAATTGATAAGAATAGATATGCCAATCTGTGGTTTATGCAGTGAATTAATTATTAGTACTTCATCTTATGATGCAAAAATCCTGAAACAGTCCAATATGGCCATAAACAGTTTTGCTCAATGATTTGCAATGTTTTCTACAATGGCCTCCAGCAGTTTAACTCAATGCACTCCTATAACATTGTTTGACATGATAGACAGCAAAACCAAAGCTATATTGTCTTATTCCATGCATTCTTCCTTGTCTACACCTGGTGCCTACATTGCACACAATGAAACTCAATTGCCAACAGTTTAGTTTGCGGTTGTAGCCTCAAGGTGCTAAGATGAAGATGAGAGGAGCAGGCTACAGAGGTCTGGCAAAGCTCAAAGTGAGCCTCAAGACAGAGGGCGGTACGTGTTTACCTTTAGACCTATATCTTGCTCCATATTGAGTTCCATCTGTCAAATACATACATCATCCATCTACCGCCAGCTACATCGGCCGCCAGTCATGTAGCAATGTTGCTAGTTGTCCCGCCAATCACTGTAGCACCACTGGTGCCACTTTCATCTGTCTCAAAGTGGCCTTTGGACAGTAGCAGAGTGATGTGGTTAAAGCTGTGTGAAGGCAGTGAGCTAGATGAATGGATGGATACATGGACAGATAAATGGATTTGGTTTCATTTCATCATTCAAACCTGAACTGTTGTATTGCACTCATCCTTTCAGTAATCACACCTTTTATATGATTCATATATTCATTGAGGCTAAGAACAAGTCTGCTATTTTTAATGCTAAGCCACTGGTGTGTTTGAATTCCCTTTTTTACTTGCGTCCCTGAAACATCTAGGTTATACCCCTGAGTGATCTGCACTGAGCCAAGGTAGTGATGTGAGCTCTGAAGTTGGGAAAGGATACATTGATTTATTTGGCCTTACATGGTTTTCACTGCTCTGTACAGTGTTACCCTGTCTCATTTCTTCAGTAAGGTGTTGGAAGGTACTGTAGGTTAGATGGTGAGCTTTTTTGAACCGCATACAATTTTCGTGCTGTCGAAAGCAATCACGTAGCAGTTATTACACAGTAAATTAAGTGTTGAGTGAGTTTTTTTGGCTCAGGGACCTGCTATAAGATCTATTGGGTAATCTAAAATATAGTTCCTACAGCATGTGCCAATGGATAAATGAGCATTCTTTCAAAAGCATACTTTTTTTTGCCCGACAACACCAATTTGCTCAATTTCAGCCACACATCTTTTCTGATGCATCTAGTGGGCGGTTGAGCGAGATGAGGAATGGGGAAAGACGGCCAACACGAGGCACCTCATGAAGAGTTTCATTTTGTGGCGTCTCAATTGAATCTACCTGCATCATTGGGTCAAGCCGGATCGCCCAGGCATGCCTCAGGATGACCTTCAGTGCTAAACATATCTGACACCTTAATGGTTGAGGCAGACAGGGATGTTTGTTTAGTCTGTGTAAGGAAGAGAATTGCTTTCAAATTATCTCTGCACCTGTCTGCTGCATTGCTCCAGTCAGCTGATTGCTCTTTCTGCCTTCCTCTTACACAGCTGCAGGTGTGAATGCTCTGCTCAAGCTGAGACGTGATTGGCAAAATGCAGCTCCATTACGGTCACACATAAGCAAATGCAGGGGGAGTGAACATTGCCTGCCGATGCGAACGCGCACAGTTCGTCTTTGCTATCAGTTGAGGCTGTCACTTTGCCGGTTCACCAAAGTTGAACTCCACGCGAAGATGTGTGACTGTGCCCTTACCCTTTGCTCAGAATAGAATTGATCCTTTGCTAAGCTATATGCTACCTGCTAATGCTACATGTGTCAAGCCTTCCACTCTCCCATGGCACATGTGCAATACATACAATGATAACAGTGGCAGATTTGTTGTAATTTTTGAAACAGTGGGTCCTTGATTTCAGACAGGTAGACTGAAATCATACGTACAGTTTTGTTGCTAGAAACAGCTGGCTGCTACAAGGAAAGACTACACTATTACACTATATGAGTTATAAGAGTGAACCAAAATAGTAAATTTGTGGGCTAGAAAGCTAGACAATGAGCTGAAACTTGCTATAAATGTGTAAAGTGGAGGGGAGCTTGAGATTCTAGTGATAATTCTCTGTAGGATAATTCTCTGTAGGTTCTTCACTAAGAGGGACCTCTCTCACATTGTCATATCATTATACACATTATAAAAATACTAATTGTAGCTGCTTTAATGCCACGTTTTGTAAACAGATAAAGAGCAGAACAGAGCTGCAAATATCACTCTAAACTCTGATATCCAGTAGTCTCTTGACTCCCACACAGTGCATGTGCTAATGATATGGTCTTTGGAAGTAATTCTTGGTTTCTACTATTGGGAGTAGTTATAAGGACAAACATTCTGTTTAATTGATTAGTTACAATTTTGCTCTTGGGTTTTTTTGAATCTTAAAAGTCCAAAATTTGGAGGTGCATGCACTCCTCTTCAGCATGTTCAGAAATCCAGAGCTACTATTGGACAATCATTGCTGAGGCAAAAGAATTGACAAAAGAATGTTGCAGGTCTGCAAGCACAAGCTATAGGCTATAACTTTGCTTTTAAATGCATTATTGTTGTTACATTCTGTCCCTGTTGTAGCCATACAGGAGCCCTCCTATGTTGCTGCTTCTCACAATGCAGTTATATAGAGAGAAAGGTTTCCTGAAACCCTTTCAGTTCCACCTTGTCTCTCACATTGACTAGACATTGGAGACTTTATTATCACAGGTCAGAATTCAACAAAGGGGATCCTTGACTGGCAAATCTGCTGGGTTTGGCACTTACATGAAGTGGAAATGCATTCTTTTGAAGTTCATCTGTTGCATATTTGAATGGAAGGGAATCTGAGGTGAAGTGAATATTTGCGGAAACTGGTGAAAGTGTCACTGTGGCGGTCAGGGTTTGACTCTCTCTCTGTGATTGCTTGTAAAGAAACTCATAAAACTGGAAAAGCATAAATGTCTAAAGCCCGAGCTGTTTTCACAACCTTAAAGCCAGCTGAATCAAATTTAATTAGCTCTTTTCTGTTTCACTTACTGCCAGTAGCACAAATGCTCATAGTGTATCAGTGGGGGTTTGATAAGGTTATTCATTGATACCATTTACTCAGTCATTACTCCATTAAGGCCCAGGTGTATACATTTGATATGTGTGATTAGTGATTTACAGAAAACACATGCAGTGAGGTGCATGTTTTACAACAGGAACACACCTTTGAGGCAAAACATTTAAAGAGGAACTTTATGTTCTGAAATTTTTTTTTTTTTTTTATTTTTTTTTTTACAGTTGTTTAAATCCTCAAAAGATTTTTGTATAATAATATTTAAAGCTGCTTGTCTTATTATACAAGAAGTATTTTAATTGTAGCATAGTGGTTTAGATATTACCACTGTACCAATTGTACTGTAACATCATTATTCTCATCAGGCCATGATAAGCCGTTTTTATATACAGGGGGAGGGGGTCCTCTTCACGGAGGCCACAGTGTTGAACCTCCATGTTTCTACAGTAGCCTAGAACGAACAAATTAAACACTGGCCACCATAGTTTCTTCCATACGCTTGGAAGGCTGAACTGAATTCAAATGGTTGCAATCTGCAACATCACTGGTCTTTTAAGGCAGTGGTTCTCAACCTTTTTTCAGTGATGTACCCCCTGTGAAATATTTTTTCAGCCAAGTACCCCGTAACCAGCGCAAAACATTTTTGGTTGAAAAAAAAGACTTAAAACAGAGCACTGTGCCATCAGTGTCCTATTTATTAAACTTTGGAACTGATAAACACATACAAAATTCAAACATTTGAAAAAATTTAAATAATAATATAATAATCCATGACTAAATTTATTGCAAATATTTCTCATCACTAAAATGTAGTGATTCAAACTAATGTAGTGAAAACAGTGACCATATAACCATTTAAAACTATAAAATGAACCATTTAAAACTCCATAAATGTGCAAAACACCGCTCATTTGTAGTGGTCTCTCTTGAACTATTTGGAAATAAAAAGATAACTAAAAAAAAGAAAGAAATAATTAACTTAATTATAAAGAAAGATTTGTGCACATAAAAATAATTATCAACATAAAGTGTCCTCTTTTGGGATCATAGTAAAGATTTGTTCTCAAAAAGAAATCATCAACTTAATTTTAAATAAAAGCAGAAATTGCTAAAAATAAATAAAACAAATCTTAAAATATATTTTTAAGAATCAAAAAGAAGACTGACATCTTAACATTACAAATTATCAACACTGAATATTGCATTGTTGCACTGAACTGAGTGTTTTTGCTCATTTTAGTGAGACACTTGGGCTTGTGCTTCACTAAGGATCTTTTTCATTCTTGGTGGCAGGGAGGCAACTGCTATGATCAAGCTCTTCTCCAGGCACAGTCTGTTTCTCTGCTTTGTTTTGATCACAGTCATTGCAGAGAAGGAGGCCTCACATAAATATATGGAGGCAAAGGGTAGTAGCTGCTCCAAAGCTTTCAGTCCCAGATCAGGGTGCTCCTGCTTCACACACACCCAAAACTGTGAAAGTGTGAACATGGCAAACTTCATCTGGAGGCCACGATCAGATGACACTTCCAAGAGTTTTTCCTGATAGGTGACAGGGAGCTTGCTTTGGTTTGCTTCGGACAAGAGAAATGGGTTTCTCACCCAAACCAGCTGTGCAGATTTCTCCTCCATGTCAGGAAAGTAGGAGCGAAAATCCTGAAACAACTTGGTCAAATGTCCCACTATGACCAACTTGACTGGAGCTCTGTCCACATCCTCACTAGAGAGAAAATCATCTAGCTGAGGAAAGCAGGTGAAATCCTCGTGTGCACAGGCCCTTCTCCACAGCTCTGCTTTCTTCAGGAAGCCACCCACCTTGTCATACAGGTTTAAAATGCTGGTGTCCTTGCCCTGCAGAGACATATTCAGTTCGTTCAGTTTGCTGAATATATCTGCCAGATAGCACAGCCTTGCAAGCCAGTCTGTGTCCTGGAACAAGGTGGCATGGGGAGATCTGTGCTCAATCAGAAAGGCGTGTACTTCGCATCTTAATTCCAACAGCCGGTTGAGTATTCTCCCTCGAGAGAGCCAGCGCACTTCTGTGTGCAGCAGCAGTTGTGTGTGTTCAGCTCCCATATTTTCGCAGTGGCGGCGAAACAGGCGTGCATTAAGTGGCCTTGACTTAATGAAGTTGATCACTTTGATGCTGCTGTTCAAAACGTCATGTAACACAAGGCTCATTTTCTTGGACGCCAATGCCTCCCTGTGTATGACACAGTGAGTCCACATCACGTCGGGGTTTTTCTTTTTTAATGCACGCTATTAGTCCTTTCGCGCTGCCCGTCATTGATGCTGCTGCGTCTGTACAGATGCTGCTGCAGGATTTCCAGCTCAAACCGTTTTCACAGAAAGCGGCATTGACAACATTAAACATGTCCTCTCCTGTAGTTTTCCCCTCCAAACTTTTGCAGAATAGTATGTGCTCATAAATGTCGTCAGTATCAACGTACCTCACAAAAGTAACAAGTTGTGCACTTCCACTGACATCTGTGGATTCATCCAGCTGGAGTGAAAAGGAGTCGCTAAGTTTTCCCACAACTTGCTCGACAATGTCTGTTCCCATTGTATCTATTCTGCGGCAAATAGTGTTATTTGACAAAGGCACAGTCTTTAATTTCTCCATTGCGTTTTTGTCCAGCATAGTCTCAGCCAGCACTACAGCCGCTGGAAGGAGCAGGTCTTCAGCTATAGTGAATGGCTTCTTGGCTTTAGCTACGAGCAAAGACACTGCATACGAGGCCTCCAGGGCTTTGGCTGATGTTGTGGAGGCCTTCTGCATCGTGTCTTGAGATCATAGACATATATACATAGACGCTGCATCGACTGTGGAGCGGTGTGCCTACAGGGCGGCCATCTTGGAACAGGGCTAGCAGAGGCAGCGGTGCATCAACCTACGAAGGAAAGAGGAACTCCTCAATCTCAAAGTAGAATTATTAGCGGAATTTTGGCGATAATTTATTCCCACAGAAAAAAACACAGTGCTTTGGGTTTGCCGGCTCTGGTTTGGACTTCTTTGGCACTTGTCCCTCCGTGTTTTCAAAAGAATTGCTGCTACGCTTCAACCACGACTCCATCGTTGATCCAAGTGATTGACAGGTCATGCCAGGTGGCGTATGACAGGTTGGGTCGAACCATCCTGCTATGGGGGAAACTCTGGGTTTTTAGGATAATGAAATTGAATAGCCTACTGAATATAAAATTCATTTTATGAACTTATACTTATATTTTCCTGAAATATTTATTAAATAATTATTTTTAAAGGGGTACGTACCCCCATTTGAGAACCACTGCATTAAGGAACACTATAGATGGAAAACTGAAAGCAATAAGGTGTGAAATTTTAAATGTGCATTTTTGCAAAATGTCTGGCCTGGTCTTGATGACTTACTATGCTTGGCTAGTTATTTTGAACACAGCTTTGTTATTTGTTCCTGCATACCTCTTATTATCATATAGTCACTTTTCTGGAGTTGCCCTGGGAGTTAACGTAGTTTTCAAGAAAATGTAGATTTTCCTCTACTCTCTCTATCTCTAAATTTTTATGTTTTTTTGGGCACAATTTTATGTCCCTATTTGCTTGAAAATGTAGTTAACAAGGTTCATCCTTGACCTTGAAAAAAAGCGGAGAATGGCATTTTACCACATCCTGTTATACTGAGTTGCAGCAAACAGGAACTGTTGAATGTCGTGTCTCCAAAAGATTTCATTCAAGACATGTTAGGAAACCAACTTACCAACAGAAGAAACAGAGCATCCCATCAGAGTAATATTTCTGATCACTCGTCTAACACAAGTCCAAAATTCACTTTTAACTTGCCCAGGTTGGTAAGACAACTTCTGAGAAAGTATCTGGGTTTGTTGGCTTGCTAGACAATAAGTTCACTCAACCATTTAGACATTTCGCACAGGACAGATGTTGCACTGTCCAACTGGCACTTGACCTTTGGCCTTCTGTACCACAACTGGCTTTGTCGGATTGGTGGATGAAAAGAATTAGCTGCAAAGTGGGTTGTTGACTTTCAGTGGGATCAGCAGTTTTAGCATCTCTTTCATATTACTGGCAGTAATTTGTTCAAACGTTTATAAGAAAAGTGTTTCATAAATCTTTAACAGTGTTTCTTTTACTTATATTCATCCACATCTCGACCTAATATTTTATTTTATAGATTGAAATCATCTCCTGTATCCTAATCTGTTTCACTCTTATTTGCCTAACTCAAATCTCTCTCTCCTTCTATTACAGAGTTGCAGTTTGCAAGAAGCCCCATCTGGCAAGGAGTCGTGGAGTGTCACTAAATGAACAGACGTCAAGTCGCAGTGAGTATACAGATATTCGCTCGCAGCACTGTGTTTGAAACCAGTTCAACAGCAGTTTAATTTTGTGCAAGCTCAATTTCATTTCTACTATATTGCTGCCTTCAGGAGAGAGCAGAGCTGCTGATTGGCTTTTACTGTATGTCCAAACTAGGTTGAACCAGGGTGGTTCAAAATATATTTAATGCTAATTGGGGTTTAGAATAAAAGCCAATGAGAATATCAGGACACATGATAAATCCCAGTTTCACTAATGATGGCCTCTGTGAGGTAACCAGAATATTAAAACATTTACATTTAAGAGTACAATGGTACAATGAGAAATATATATATTTTTTTTTTGTCCAACAAATATTTCAAATAAATATTTTCTCAGTGTTTCATCTCCATAATGTCTCCACTACACATCATGAGTCACATTCAGTCTCAAGACATGAACTCATAAGCCTGTTATGCACCGCAGGCTGCTGAGCTCTTCAATTAATTTTGGCATCTTTAGTGAAATCACATCACTAAAAGGAAATGTGAGCAGATATGCAGTTAAAGTAGGGAACACAGCGTTGAGCCGGCCTCCATTTCCTTCATGATAACGCCACAATTTCCTTGCAAAATGAATCCAGCGCGGAGAATTACCTACAGTGTCATTTTCTCTGCATGATCACACAGATTTTCCTATCGCAGGTTTCTGCAGAAAGTGTATCAGTTTATCTTTGCCATGTAGTGGAACTTCTTCACCAGTGATGCCGCTGTCAGCAGTGCAAACAAAAAGCTGATTACAGGGCAGAATTATCTAGATTGCCTGTCTCTCTTAGCATCCAGAGATATCATAGGACCAAAGAACAGAGAGAGGTACTTGCCTCGCACACACTTGTTTATAAGATAATATCTTTTACGATAAGTCCCCATTCCCAAGCCCCGCCCCAAACAATATAAATGTATATGAGGGAAAACTAGGGCAAGCCTGAATCAGAATTTCAATAGAGCACATTTTTGTTTAGACTTGCAATTTTTGCAGTAAGCACCACCACACCCAGAATATCAATCATAAGCTGTTATTCTTATGTCTCTGAGATGTGTTCTGAGTGAGACACCACTCTGCTTAGTGGAAGTGGCACCGGTGAAAATATCTACAATAATCACTACCACAGGCAGATGTCACACATTGTTATTTTTTTCCTCCACATGAATTATTCCTCTCATATGAAACAGCGGCAACTCTGCCACCTTTCTCTCCCCCGCACTACTATCAACACCTCAACATTTCCGAGTCCTGTGTGACCCCTCCATACATTAAACAGCAACATTAACTGCTGTTCTGCTTGCTGATTCAGTTGCACAGTTTTATAGGAATGATGCTCAGAGATATTTGGCTGCAGAGGCCAAAAATAGAAAGTGGGAGATGATGGATCGTAAAGTATTGTGTTTATTGGACTTAATGGAGCTCAGTTTATAGGTAGAATAGTGAACCATTGAAATAGGAGTGTCAGCGGCCTATTATAGTCCCCATAAAGCCCCCGGCAGCCTTCAGAGCAGTGCATTAATGTGAGCAGGAAACTTAGTTAGTCATATGTTGTAAAAGAATAATAAATGAGAATGCTGTGAAACGAAAGGTTCGGCAGAGTGATGAGTTCAAATTAGGGTATTCTGACTGAAGTCTGAATTCAGCTGCTTATTGTGTTAGGTCACATATTGGCATTTAATTGCTGTGTGGTTTTACTTTCATAAGATATCAAGGTATTATTTTCAGGGTGCGAGAGCCACCCGCTGTGAAAGCTCGACTTCGAGTGCTCTTTCCTGTGGTACCAGCCAGAACTTGACGGATGTTCCTACCACCTCATTTTGCCTAAGCTTGAATGAAATGAATAGAGAAGCTGATAGGTGCACAAAGATGTAAGAATGTTGAATTGGCAGGCTGCACAGGTTTGTCTGCAACCCCTCAGAAGCACATTTTAGCCCTTACAGCTGATTGACTCTTGGCTCAGCCTCATTAGTGAGTTCAGAGAGTAAAGTTCCATGCAGGTGGGGTGGGGAGGGAGTTTCATAGAGCATGAAGGCCAAATACCCCGCTTCCCATGACAATACCAAGGACACTGTTCTGCCGACTGCGGAACCGTGCAAGAGTCCTTGCCTCATCTAAAATGCTGTTTCACATAATGAGAGCAAACTGAAAACAAATAAACCAACCTGATAATGAGGCTTTCCCTCAATTTCGGCGACATTTTTCCAATAAGAGTCATCTGCGCTTTTAATAGACAACAAACATCTGTGCTGCTCGAAAACAGAGAGTCTAATTTGTTTGGTAATTGTTGGCTGAGCACAGAGTGAGCTAACCACGGGTTTTGTCAATAGCTATTAAAGTTCTTAGAGATATAATAAAATGGTAATTCATTACAGTATGCGCTACTCTTATAATTCAACTGCTGATGTAAGAAGGAAGTACTCGGTAGTGTGTCGCTGTCCTGTGAAAACCATGTATTTAAAATGTTTTAGCTTTGCTAGCAATGAGGCTCTAGGTATGGCAATGCTTAATGTGTGGTCATGCATTTTGCTACAGATATTCAAGATTTCTAAATATTCTTCTAAATTCTAACGACTTTAGTGATTCCCTGACATGCCCTCTAGCGCCACCAGCAGGCTGAACTTTTTGGTTCAGGATGACAAGTATTGGATGGATTACTATAAATTTTGGTACACTAAGTACTTTGGTGATCCCCTGACTATTCTTCTAGCATGACAACTATTGGATTGTTTGCCATGGAACTTGTGTGGAACGTGTAGACATTCATGGCGAGAATTTAGATCAGTTTTAATTCATACTTCCTTTAATCTTCAAATTATGCAATAAATAGAAGAGTATAGAAATGCTTTAGATATAACCATTTTCACAGTGTTTCGGTACATTTGAGGTGTCTGGAGTACATGTTGAGAGCTGTCTAAAGTGTTTGTTTTTTTCAGAGAAAAATGTGTAAAACTACACGAAGCAAGATCATAATTTACATAAGAAAGTACAGACACATTTTAAGATACGAAACCAGATGTTTTGTGTGTGTTTGTTGTCCATAAAGGACTGTTTCAGATCCAGCTGTAACAGGCAGCTGTAATGTATTCAAAGCAGTTGCTGTTACTCTGACAGTACAGAGGTTTATTCAATTAGCTGTAATTCTGATGCTTTGCTAATTAGTGAGGAAAAATAATTATACTCAGATGACATCCTTCAGGGACACCTTTCCACTTGGTTTGATCGCAGATGCACAAATTAAAAAAGATAGACCCTGAACGCAGTTAAAAACTCAATCATCTCCTGTGAGTCAGTGGCGAGAAACAGGTGGACATAGGCAAATAATGTCGAGCCCTGTTCTTCTTCACTTAGTAGTACACCTGTGATGTTTCAGCTACTCTCTGGTGCTTTGCATTTCAAGAGCTTCCTTCCAAATGGTTAACCACTGTTTGGAAATTGACATATTTTCTCACAAAATGACTGATAGTAGAAAATTAGAACAAATTACAGTCCATTTTACGCTATAGTAGGTAACTGATGACCTTGGCTGACAAAAACGCTTTCACAAAATGAATAATTTCTCTTTTCAGCCGTTAAATGATGGATTTTGTGGCTTGATGTTTCGTCTTGAATACGAGAAAGCACTCAGAAGCAGAACTTCTTTAGAAATGCTCAAATTTGTTATCGGCTGCACAAGAACAGGAAGAATATGATTGCAGCCATCACTGGATAATGCTGACATTTCTGAAGATAACGCTGATTCATACAGTTCTGACAGAAAGGTTGACAGTCAAATAAATTAGTTTCTTTTTAAAATGAGATGTCACGTTTTTTAAATAGTCCATTTAAGTTCTTACTTGTGTAATAAGATGGTGTACAGCATTTGTAATTAAAAAATGGAGTATATAATCGTTGGTATTTTTAAAAATTTAAATAATAATGACCCCACTCTTGGTTTGACACATCCCACAAGGCAGGAGGTGACATTTTTAATGGCTGGTTCCATAGGAAAAATCAGTCATCACCCGCCACCTCCATTCTTTTGGCTGTTAAATTGAGGCTTAATTGCGAGACCGCAGCCAGCACAATAAAGCCAGAGAGGTGCTGACACAGGTAGGAGGTAAAGTGGAGGATAGATTGGACACTGCTGGGGCCGGGCTCACACCGCTGAGAACAAAATAGAGGTCCGTCTCAATAATGGTGGCGGGGGAAAAATGGTGCTTGTGAAGAGCAGAGGGAATGTTGCCGTGTTCTGACTTCTTCTGTTGTTGCAATGTTGATCATGACATTCAGGTCACATAGATTTTTTAAATCACAGTATGACTTCTATCGATTTATTTTTTTTATTTACTTTCAAAAGCTGAATCCCATCGAGGTCAGGGACACAGACAAACAATACTAAAAAAGCTGAAAAAAACAATACTAGAAGAGACAAAACAATACTACCCCAGACCAAGCATGATAAAGCTGACAGAAAAAACTATAATATAACAGAACAAATACAAATCAAATGCAGACAAAACAGCAAGCAAAACCAAAAAATCCTTCAAATTAATTAAAATGACAAAATATGTCCTTCTAAAACCTTCCAAATCCGTGCTGAAAAACAAATGATGTTGGCAACTCAAAAATTGTCTGTTAGATTTAGGGAAAGATCATTGTAAAATGAGGTCTTAGTTCAGTTAGGGAAACATTGTGGTTTAAGTTAGACTATTTCATTAAAGTTAGGGTACCTTCGTCATCACATTAAGATTGGAAATGTTAAACTAATAGTGTTCTCGTGTGTTAAAGTCCAACGTTTTGCACTATTAAACAAGCGCCATATTTCCTCCTTTGCTCTCGCCATAAGAAGGCTGTGTCAGTCGTGTTGAGGCGCTTCCGGAAACAAGTGATGGTGCTGCTCTTAAGTTTTGCCAAGAAATATTAAAACCAACAGAACTATACTTAAACAAAAAAAAGAACACTTACTAAGACAGACAAAACACGTCAAAAAAACAATACTAAAGCAATCAAATCAATAGAATTAGCCAAGAGCAGAAGCAATTTACTATAAATTGTATTCAGTCAGAGTGTCCTGATATTATGATTTGGCGCTATACAGATAAAATTTAATTGAAGTATCAGTTTCCTCTGCAGACTATTAAAATGGCTAGAACATAAAAAAACATAAAAAACATGTTATTTTATTGTCAGAAATGAAAATAAAAAAGATTTTTGCCTTCTCATTTTCTCAGATTTTGAGCTCACACAGCTTTCAGTCTAATTATTTCTGAAATAACAAAGCTGTGGAGATCCCAGTGAACCTGCCTCTGCTGATATGAAGGTGCTGTGATTCAGTCCTATCAAATGTCTTTTCTACTGCAGTAAACCTCATGTAGTCTTTTTGTTTTCTGCTGCTGTCAAAATAAGTTTTTCTCCACTTTATTGTTCAAGGTGCCTTCCCACAGCCGTGGCCTGACTGCAGCATTGTTGTGTTGTGAGTTTTGTTTGGCAGCAGAGTGTAAACACCAAACCTGTTATTTTGAAGCGCGTGTGGTACAGTTAACGCTGATCTGTTTCTGTTAGACCATGATGTGGATTACGGTATCTGTGCTTAATGAACTAGATTGAAATGTAAATGTGACTCACTTGAAAGCAGCTGTTTAATGATGTCTGTTTGTACTTCTGCTTTAACAAGGACGTTGAATTAAATGACCTTTTATTGAAGCGGCACATTGGAATCTAGAGCCCTGATGCTGTTGGACATTATTTCCCTTTTCAACACTGCCACTTTTGCATCTTAGCATTTCAACACATTTTTCAGATCCTTTTAAAAAATCTAATTTGGACAGTTATGTGACATTTAACAGCTTTATTGTCAAGAAACAAAAAGCAACCGTGTCAACTATGTCAATTAGAACCACAGCAGCGAGAAGCCTTGCATTGCAACCAGAACCACAGTCTTAAAGGTGGCTCTCTGTGAAAATAAAAGAGCAAGAGCGTGGGTTGTTTGTCTCACTAATGTCACTCATTTTACTTTTAAAGCAGGTGCATTTTGGAAAATGTGCTCTTGAACTGAACCTGCCTTGCGTTAATGGAAGCTGTGCTGTTGGAGGTGGAGGGCTGCAGCCCTCCAGGGATCCTTGATAAAAAGCCATTAGTCTCCTGTGGGCAATACCTGGTACTTTACTGTATGTAATGGACTTAACATGCCGGTCGTGTAGCTTTGTGTTCTGTATTTTATCCATCGTACTGGGATTAATCCCTAAAGGCTGATAGATGCTAAATGAATATTTATGACCCCAAACAGTGAGGGTGAATACTGTAGACACACACATAAACCACAACCTCCCATTTTGCCACAGGTGTGTGTCTGAGTGTGTGAGGGTATGTGTGGTTGTGCGCCTTCGAACTGACCAACATAATCAAATCCTCATAACATACTTTTAACCAAAGCTCTTTACTGTAACATGAGTTTTATAGATTTTTCCAGTGGGTAGACGACCCCTACCTCCTCCTACCTCTGGCAGTGTGACACCACATTGAGCTCTGCTGAGTCGGCCTGTGCTGAATAACCGTATACTGTGTGAGACGACAGGCAAATCGTGTATTTTTCGTTGCTTTTTATCCTGTTGCATTAACATCCAAACAGCACCTATTGACAATTGATATATAATTTAAAAATAACTGAGTAGCAAAAAAGGGTCACACAATTCAAAGTCATTTTGACTGAGTCTCATTAGTCTTGATGTAATTATAAATGATAGAAAATTGTGAATTATGAATGGTTGCAATCTTCCCATCAGATGAAACTGTTATTCATTGAAGGTAAATGGGGTAGAGTGGGAGTTTGACATCTTTTGGCAGTGAAAAGTTCTACTGCTACAGACCTTTCTGTGATAACAAGCTTGTTGAGCGTCTAGTCATTGTCTGAATTTTAGTATATCTCCACAAATGAATTGTCTTTCACTGACTTGTTGATTGTATTACTTGCACTGTCAACACAGGGTTTGTATCATTCTCCTGCTGCCTAGTGAGCTGCACAGAGAATTTATTTTCCTATGCATGGTAAGTGTTAGTGTCACACTCTGCCCATTGAGATATAGCTACATGACCAGAGTAACCTGACAGCGCCTCAGATTTGCATTAAAGTCTTTCTGATGTAATTTTAAGAATCTGGAATGGCTTTCATGCAAAAGCTGAAACTCTCCCATGTGACTGTCTGTTATGTGGTTTAGGGCACTTCCTAAAATGATTTTGCTGCAATGCAGTTCAAACCATCGAGCTAACTCGCTCTTTTTAACATCATCTGTTTGCTGGGGTTGCACGAAATTGCAAATCAGCGGCTGGTGACACTCTCTGTCATGTTTGCAATGAGCAAGAGAGAAAGAGAGAAGGGAGGGAGGGAAGAGAGGAAGCAGAAACAGTATCTAACACCTGCAAATGGAAACTGTCACAGCTTGATAACAAACCTAGAGGAGGTTGAGCAGAATAAACACTGAGCTCTCTAATGTTGCTGCTTAATGAGGTTTTCAATGATACAATTCAGTGAGATGGAAAGAAGTGACTGGCAGTTGTGAACGTGATTCACAAGGCGAGGTAGCTCCTGTGACCCCTGCGAGGATCTGTAAGTCTTAGTGGCCATACATGTCATTCTTCTCAATGACTGAGATCCTATAGAATATCATAAAAGGAGTCACCGCCACGGCTCGGCGCTCGGCTCTGGCTTTGATTTAGTGCAGGGAGACGGCCAGAGACAGTGACGCAGCCTTGCATGACCAGAGGCAAATGAAACAGGAAACTGACCGCCTCATCTTCTCAAGGGTGTCTGTGGGGGGTGGGAGGGAGATCAGGTGGGATGGACAGGGGTGGGAAGGTTGTGGGAGTATATTTTACTAATGAGGACACACTTGTATTCTCCTATTCCTGGTCAAACAGAGATGAGAGAGAGAAATAAATTGTATTTTACCAATGCACCTGAACATAACTGCAGTTTAACACTGTTGAGCTAGAATGGTACATAGCTTGCGATCTATTAAGCTAAAGTATATCTATTGATTATCTATACACAGATATATAGATATGTTAAAGAAATCTGATAGATATGGTAGATAGTAATGATAAAACTGTATATATAGACTACTGTAGAGATTGCTAGCTGGATGGCTGTTGTAAAGCTCAGTGTTGTGGATCTGGCCATGGCCATCTCCAGTCCACCAGCTCCCGGATAATCCAAAAATGGGCAAATACGCAGTGTGTGGGTGGAGCTGAGGCGAGCAGAATGAAGCCTGGTTACGGAAAACGGAAACCTATGACACCACCCACCTGTCACTCAGAGCAGCCGTTCCCTTAATGACGTTTAATATAATTTAAACAGTTGAGTTATATATAAATTCACCTCCTGTACAGTTGTCACGTGTTTATTTCTGCTGTAAGGTTGGGTTTAATATGGGGGCTAGAATATGGGGACTGATTACTTCTGTAGTCAGTGTCAAGTGGCTGTTTGAGGAACTGCAGTTTTTGTTACTTCCATATGCTTCCATATATGATAATGCAGGATCATATTGAAAAATAAAACTGAATCAATATGGGACAGATTTGTCCTGTATTTTCATGCACAGCCCACTCTAGTGGCTAACGTGTGTACTATTATCAGAACATACTGTGTTTAGAGTCATCGTGTAATGGTTAGCAGCTAGCTACAGTACCTACCATTAAAATTCTAACAAATAGATGGATGAATAGTATAAAAACGAAATAACATCACCGTCTGAAAGAAAGACAGGATTACCCACTGCAGTCAAGGACATGACAATTCAGATTGTCATTAAATTGAATTTGTAAACATGTCAATTACAAAAGCGCTGGTCAATATTATGATATGAAATGAAATTGTTATGATGATGATTTTCCCAATGTGTGGCATCATGCCTGGAAAACAGCATCATATTTCCCTGTTGACCTTGATCCTGTCAGCAAGGCTGGGTTATGACTCACCTGTTGGGAAACACTGTGACGTGGAAAGTCTACTAATACCCCCTCAAACATTTCCTATCTGCATGGAAAGCACTGGTGATGTATGGAAGATCAACGAGCAAGATTATATGCAAAAAGGAGAAAGGCTGGAGAAAGACAGGACTGTGAAATCTGTGCTCATTTGAATTGGAAATTAGATAATATAATGTCTGTATGAAAACCAGTTATACATACTGGAAGTCTAATACAGCATATTACTTTAAGATTTCAGGAAATCTGGTATTCTGGATGACATGCAGGCACTCGCTGCTGAAGTGTGTGCATGTCTTGCATTTGAGGCGTTTAGCTGAGCCTCTTAACTAGAATGACTTTGAGTGATTTTAAGAGTTTGGAGTGTTTCTCAAGGACACTTTCTGTAGCATGCCTCTTCTGGGGATCTAACCTGTGATCTTTTAATAACTGGGACGTCTTTGTGAGCGCTAGGCTACCCTGCCACCTTTCACTCCTTGTGCTGTTCACGGTTCACAAGTCCATAATCCATTTAGGTGTGGGAGGCATGGGCTTCATTGCAAATGAAATGGTCCGTGCACATCGGCAGGAGGAGAGGGGAGTGTCACATTAGCAGAGTGGACTTGATATTGTACGCTGTCTCTTCGCTGCCTTGAGATGTACTCTGACATTGACAGAAAAAGCCTTCGTCTTCATGGTTCTGTAAGTGGTCCTACTCCATTATACGCAGCAGTGACACTTGAACCACAACATGCCAAGAGTGCAAAAGGATGATTTTCCAATGGTCTGACTGTGACCAAATGCTGTTAAATTGCCATTTGGTTGATGCTTTCATCCAAAGCGGTGCTTAAGCTATGGTGGTAGAAGAATCCCTAACTCAAGCGGTGCACATTCACTTTAGGCATGTTCGGTCGATTCATTCCTCCTTCAGTTTGCATCAGTTGGACAGGTGAGAAGAATGCCGTTCAAACAGTGCAGGTCACGAGCTCTGACAATGTAATACAAACCAGCAGCAGGAAACGATGCCAAAGTGTTCTCAGTTTTATGGGCATTAGAGGACACATGTTGATATCTTTGTAGTAAATAGATCCTGGAAAGAACAAAATGAACTGATGGAGGGTTGGGAGGGATGCTCACATTCAACCATTTCTTAATGTTTTTAACCTCTAAAACTCATGATTTCCTCTGAAAATACATATGTGTGTGTATATATATATATATATATATATATATGTGTGTGTGTGTGTGTGTGTGTGTATATATATAAAAAACAGTGTACAGCATTATCTCATTTATTCTGTATCTAGTTGTTAGAGCAATTAAACTACAGTATATAATGCTGACAGAGAGTTAGGTATTCACACCCTCAAGATACAGTTTTTATGGCTTCAGCATTATATCACAATGAAATATTTTAGCTGTCTTGTGCATAATGTTATGCACATTCTCCTGGAATCCAGCCTGACATATTTGTGTCCCTGGAAATCTGGGTATCTCCACTAGAATTTAAAATAAAGTCTGGCAGATTTTATTGATGTAAACACAGAGAAGGTGAATTATGGCAAGAGCACAACAAGGTCCCTCAGGGTTAGCTAAAGTTGCAGAGAAAGGATTCATATTGTTTTTACTCCTGCAAAGTGGAAAAAGCACCGTGGCTGAAACAGCTGTCAACCAAGGAGCCTTAAACATAGTGAGCTTCTCTGTAAACCCTTTTATCTTTTACATTATGACAGTAATGTTTAAAGTCAAAGCCAAGATGAACCTCAGATTAAGTGAAATTAACTATTACAACTTTGTTAATTTTGTTTTTTAATCCCAGAATTTTTTTTTTTTAATATCCAAAACAACAAACTGCCTCAAATGATGTCACTTGAGGCAGTATGGGATGACGATGTGGTGAAAATGAAAACGATCTGGGGTTGTTAACGTGTTTCTTGTGTCTGCTTGAGGCAAGTGGCTAGCAATTAGCATTACACACCCTAATCTCCAACCTAACTGTTGGTGGTGGAGATGCATTGTGGGTAATGTAGATCATGATTATGGCAAATGAAATACTGTTACAGCACGGTTAGCCAAACACTTGGTTATGGTTAGGGTATGATTACAGGAATAATTTGACATACTGGCACTTACTGTATCACTTTCTTGCAGAGTATTAGATTAAAAGATTGGTACCACCCTCATGTAAAGTACTACTTGGTACTACTACTACTAAACAGGGGGAAGCAGCGAGCTTGGCTTCCAAAGGTAACAAAATGTGCTTTCTACTTCCTATAAATTGTGCTGTGCAGAAATGTCCAATTTGGATGTGATATCTATGGATACTGGACTGGGTCTTTTAGAGAAACTACACTTCATCTCACATACTACCTGCTGGCTTCAACTTTAAGCTACATTGGCTGCCGCTTGGTGTGAAAATCAAATAGCAGCCTTCATGCCTTAATGCCTTTTGACCTACGCGGCAGCACACCTAACGAAAATAAACACATTTTAATTTCTCCATGCTATTGGTGACAAATTATCATAAGGTTTCACTTTTGCGAGCACGCCTCTGGATGTAATTCACTATGATTACGGTCAAAAGTTCATTATAAAAACAAATAGGTGAGATCAGTGTGGTAACACTGATAACAAGGTTCTTTTCCTCATCTTTATAATGAATGGAATAATCAGCTCAGTGAGGCTGCTGTCGAATGAACGTCAGCACTAGACCATTTCTCATCCACACTTCTTCTCCCCCAATGGACTCATTAGTGTGCTGCTGAAAGCTGCCCGCCACTGCTATACTACATATTTATTATTTAGCATCTTTTTTCCTATTCTTCCTTTTTTGCCTACTTTGTTTACACTGCATTCTCCTGCACACGTCAGACTCCACTGCTCTGATCAAACTAAACTACTACGGCCTACTCTGCTTAACGTGGCTTTCTCACACTCGGAAGCCTTCGTTTGTTATAAAAGGGCTTTTTTTTTAATTGGGAAAGATTCGGAATTGCTGCTGTTTGATATAGATGATGACATTTTCAGATGATTAGCATTAGATCAATAGCCACTCAGTCAGTTTTACTGTGTGATCTTTGTTCGACTCACTATGTGATCAGACTTTATCGCAGTGGTGCACTGACTGAAGCTAGAATAAAGATATATTCACCTTTAGTGTGAAGGTATTAACCTTTAAAGGGTTTGTCACTTGGAGCACGTTTCTGTGTCACATTTGTATGAACATCATCCTCATAAGAACAGAACATAAAACGCACATTTCAAGTATGGCCATTTACATCTGTAGTGCAAAAAATGGCATACATTTTAGACAGTTTATCCTTTTTCTAATGTATACACACGGACACGCCCAAGAGTGTAAAGCCAAGAAGAAAGGAGGTAGCCTTAAATTCTCTGCAATCTCAGATTAATTTACATGTAAACTTTGATATAGAAAAGATCAGGCATTTTCCAGCCATGCCATACTTTGTATTTAATATATGATTGCAAATCCATTATAGCCAGTACTATCTAAAGTCTCTGACCTCAGCAAACCCCGGCTATCTCTGTTGTTGATGCCCTGCCAGGCTTGAACTGTAGCCATCTTCCCTTCTTTCTTGTTTGAGGGTGTTTTGCCTCCACTCTGGTCTTCAGAAAGTAAAGTTGGATTGTGTCCAGGTAACTGACTTTGCCAAGAACCAGACTTGTCGCCAGAGGAAACTAGAAGGGCATCTGACTGAATATTTATTTTCTTTCAGTGACATTGTTGGATGAAATTCAGGCAACCATTGAAGAATATGTTCTTTAAAATTTTGTGATGAGCTGTTGCACCTGTTGCACCATAACCCATATCCACAGTATTTCTTCTTCTTCTTTCTTCTCACATTTCTATCACATATCACTATAAAAACAAAATCATTCTGCAGCTAAAACATGCACTTCAGATATTTGATTGTAATGTAGATACAGTTTCCATCATAAGTACCCCCACTGTATGTGTCAATGCAGGGCTGACATTTGGCCTTGTCTGTAGGATCATCGTCCTACTCCAGTGTCCTAAAGTTTGCCGAATTGGTATTTTAGAAAAAAGCACGTCAAAATATTCTGCATGTTAATTACATGACCACCTTTATTCCTACATCTGTTTTAACCTCATAGTCATTACTTAATTTTATATCCACTGTATAAAAGTCATATTTCTGCATTGTACATGTGCCCTTCACATGTTGCTGTAGAATGTAACTAAGTACAGGTACTCGGTACAAATTCAAGGAGTACTTTACTTGAATATTAATGCAACTTTATACTTCTACTCTTCAACAGCCTTAGTTACTAGTTACTTTTCAGATTATGATTTTTCATATACTCCAAATTTTGTGATTTCTGATAAACTGAATGACATTTTCCTGAAATTTCTGCTACTTCTTAAGCTAAATAAACAATTTAAAGCCACTGACACAAAGCTGAAAACAGGCTGACTTTTCTAATAGATAAGTTGTTCTCACAGGACAGCGACACTACACGAATATGATGCATTGCTGTAGATTAAACTACCCAACACTATAAGAAATATCTACAACAGTAAAATGCAACATACACATTATTACAGCATAGTAAAACACTGATGGGGACCGTTTTTATGACACTCTAACTTTTTCTGATAATACTTGCACACCGTTAGTCATGTAAGTCTTTGAATACAGCATTGCAGTTGTATTGGTGCTTTTACCAAAGTAAAGGATCTGAATACTTCTTCCATCACTGTGGAATGGAATCCTTTGGTTGCAGTTTCTAAAAGAGCGCCTCATTTTGCCTTCAATATCATGTTCAACACACATTTTACATTCTTTTGATAAAAAAGGTTTTGTCTACAAATCAATAATTAAAATACATGTGAAGGCACATTTTGTATTTGGAAAATATTTCCCCAGTGGCTTTGTGGGTCCTTAAAACATTATGAATGTGTCAGACATTAGGAATGTTTTAAGACTATTTTGTGAGCCATTTTTGTCTGGTGCTTCAGGATGCACTCAACTGCAGCCTAATCCCTAAAATTTGTTAGAAACAACTTCAGATACATAATTGTGTACTTGCATGCTTTTACAGAGCAAGGAGGAAGGGTTGTGTTTCTTTTCATACCTTCAAAATGATAGTATTTACACTGGAAGAGAGGACAACTGGGCTAACAGATAAAATCTGTAACGGCTATTAGTTATTCAATTTGAGTTTATTATTTAGGAGTTATTGATAGAGATGTTTATTAGTAAGAAATCATGTGAGAATCAAAAAAGTGACCATGATGGTCCAGACAGAAGACCACAGTAAAGAAGAAAAGGATCGTGACCAGAGAGTTAATAGTTCGGCCAGCATGGAACTTAGACATATGGGAGGAAAGTTAATGAGTAGTTCGACAACTCACGTCGACATGCCCTTAACCCCTCACTGGTCCAGTGCAGCTGCTCAGTCTTCACCAGTATGCTGCTGTGGTTGTACTGGGAGCTACCAGCTGTGAATGTAATTTTCTGCGTGTGAAGGAGGGAGCTGCTGGAAAAGAGTATGCATGCTCAATCAACATTCCTTGGATAAATAATATGGAAAGAGATTAGTGCCAGCAGAGATTGTATTTGTATTGCATAAATTTGAATTTGTCACCCTCATATTAAGCTGTTGATTTAGAAAAAAGGCTGTTACTAAATAAATGAATTCTAAAATTGAATTTGAAGGAAAATCAAAGGCAGTGTTTTCATAGGTTTTGATTACATTTAAATTAAACTTAACATGCCTGTATGATCTCTGTCATAGTTTGTTGTCTTCTGTTTGTTCTCAAGTTTTGGACATAATTTAACTATCATATTATATAGAGCTATTAATAGAAACAGCCCTCAGGACAAGACAAAGTAAGTAGTTAAAACTTGTAGGAAAAATTGATTGGATTAGTGTATTTATGACTTTATAGCCTTTTAAAGATACATTATGTAACTTTGCCTTAAGTGACAATTGCTGGATAATGTTCAAGAATAGCAAAAGTAAAGAAGACTAGTTAGGACACAGTCAAGTCAAGTCAATTTGATTTATATAGCCTAGTATCACAAATCACAATTTACCTTAAGGGGCTTTGAAACACAATGTTCACACAGTGTTTATTAGAGAGTAATTCCTACCTAAAGAAAAAAGTATAATTTCCACATAAAATCCTTAAAAAGTCATCTACTCCTTCTGCCTCATTAAAAGATTCAGAACCTATGAATATGCAAATGTTGTATTGGTTGCATACTGGATCAGGATTTACAAACTATTTGTTATGTCACAAATCATGCCTGTCGGCCCTGCCCTTTAACGTCTTTAAAACTTGTACTTTCACTTTCAGCAGATGGATGTGAAAACATCATTCTAGTGTCAAACTCTGCACATACATCAATCTGCACAGTGAAGCTCAAACAGCCAACTGTGGGAACAAGAAGAAAAGCTGATTTTTGAGTGGCGGTGGGCGCTGTGGACACACAGAGGGAAATGTTGTACTCCTACATTTATCTGACAGCTGTATATTTTTCAGGTAAGACTTAAAAAAACACATAAGTTTATGAAATACGACAATTTGTTACTGATTAAAATATTAGTCCCTGGCCTTTTTGGCAGTTTCATCAAAAGAGATTTTCTTTCAAATTTTTTCAGATTGTTTAATTTTAAACAAAACACTGTTAAAGGCCCAAAGTGAAATTGATCAGTTGACCTGATCGATTTCACAAAAAAGGAAATATTAATTAGAAAATGTGTGTATCTTTGTTTTTATCCCTTACGTCCCTCATTAATCATCTCATGAGTCATGATCCTGGAGGGGGCGACATACATTTCTATCCATGTAACAAAGGTTAAAAACATATAGGAGCAAACCAATCATTTAAATGATTCAGTTCATACTGAAGTGAAATGAAAAATACGCACATTGTGCCATTTCTCAAACCTGACAACTGACGTCAGCAGTTAAAAATGTCCAATAACTATTTTAAAAATAAATGCTGCTTGAATTAACTTTATTTTGAGCTTTCAAGTAAATACAAATGCAAAATGTTTCTTGTATGGAGTGGATGCTGCTATATTAAACTGCAGTGAACTGAAAGCAATAATTTGATTAAGAGGAAACATCATATTTTTATATTTTGACTCATCTGCCTCTTCAGGGTTGAGCTTTGTCTACTCTGGGGACATACAGTAAACACAGGTTAACATATAAACGTAGGCTTGTCTATACAAACAAGTTGGTTTAGATCCAGCTGCATTTCTTGCTTTTCCAGTTTGAGAGATAATGTTGCCAGTTAGTAATAACTGATATCAAGAGCAGGAGAAGAAAGCTGTACTCCTTGAAATCAGATCGTGGCAGCACATTTAGGGATGACTGCTCCTGAAGTGTTTTGGAGGTGTTGATGCTAAAAAGGAAAAATGTTCTGACATGGGGGCTGCTTTGTGGTTTGATGTAGTAACTTTGGTGTTCCTGCACTGGATACTGTGTAAGTCTCTACATCCAGTCTTTTAGTGTAGCTTGTTATATTCGAGAATCGTGTGTGTGTGTGTGTGTGTGTGTGTGTGTGTTTTTCAGACGGAAAATACAAAATCAGAACAAACTGTACTGACTCAACGTAGGAACATAAAGCAGAGTGAAATACTTGCATCATGGTAATAAATGTATGACTTGTGACCTTCACCAGCACATCCTTTGTTCCTCACACTCCAATAGAGCTAGCTGATAATTAGCGTGTCGGTTAGCCTTGGAGAAGAAAATGGGGGGTAAAAAGTGATTAAAGCAGTGATAGTTGTCGTTGGCTTAGTTTATCGGTTTATTGCAGTGTTTTCATGCAGAATAATTATGGCCACATGTTCACCTAAGCATGCTAGAGGCAGCTCCAATTTATCATGACTGCATGTAACGTTGTAAAGCTGCAATCCTTAAGACTTCAGTCCTTGACAAATTGGTGACACCCGTGGTTACCATGGCAACCACAAGTTTGGCTTAATGCTATCAGAATTTCCAGGGCAGCAAACACTCTTTCAGAAGTCATTTTTTCTCAGAAATACAACAGAAGAACATCTGGCATGTCTGTTTACAGCGCAACCAAACAACCTCACATGTTGATAAAGACAGTCAGTTGTTGCTACGGTGATCTGATTTCATGCTGCACACAGTTCAAATAGTTTTCCATGTAATAGCAGGTCACTGTAGAGGTGATTACCTTGCTGAGAAGTAGTTGGACCAGCAACCTCAGTGACAAATATACTGCGTTTCCTGTGACTGCTTCACAATAAAAGCCATCAGAGATGGGACCAAGTTATTAGCTTTGAGGTTTAAGTCCTAAGTCATAATGCACTCTTCACCAAATGTAATGCCAATTTAACAACTTGGTAATAATATATGAAAGAGGCCACATTATGCTCTTTTTCAGGTTCATACTTTTATATGGAAGCCATTCTTTTGGGTGAACATCAAAGTACAAGTTAGGGAGGGAACCTGCAATACCTGTGGAAGGTTGCAAATAGGCTCAAGTCCAAGTGAAGACAAGAGTCATTGGTATTAATGTCCATGTCTAGGTTATGTGATTTGAGTACTTGTTTTTTTTCTTTTATCTTTGTTTATAGTTTTACCATACTATGTCTATTATTGTTTTGTACCAATACGCCAAAACAAATTCCTTGTATGTAAAAACCTACTTGGCAATAAACCTGATTCTGATTGTGAAAATAAAGGTGAGGTGAAGGTTAAATGTTAATGTGAGTAATAATACTTTGGTGTTACTTGTAGATGGCTGTGATTGATTATAGGTAATTGATGTGCATTCAGCGAGTGCTGTTTCTGTGTTAAACGTAATTCCTCCATTTTAATGGTTTGATTATATTTAATGAATTGACATATAGGCAATTGTGTACAAGAAACTCTCCAACCAAACATCACACATCCAGTAGCCTATGAGACTATAAATAAGCAATCTCATTCAACTCAATCTAGCTGGCTGATAATATCGAGATGGGGACAAAAACACAATAAATTCAACTGAATGAGATACGAGACTCAGGGTATTTTATTAAAAAAATACATTAATATTGTCTACATTAAGCATGAAAGTATGTAGCCCATTACTTGCACGTCCTCTCCTCATGTTCAATTTGTGTTAATAATAGAAATGGACAATACATACACAACCTCAATATCAATTCTGCATCCTCTATGTTTGATGAACACAGCATGGTGGCATTTTTCTGAATGTTATATGTGAAACCTGATTAAATACATATTTTATCTGTTTAGATGATGAAGAAAAAAGATAATTCTGGAAATCAGTTTAGCATCATTGTGTAAATACCTGTGATTTGGTGGGGATTTGTGTGTGTGTGTGTGTGTGTGTGTGTGTGTGTGTGTGTGTGTGTGTGTGTGTGTGTGTGCGTGTGTGTGTGTGTGTGTGTGTGTGTGTGTGTGTGTGTGTGTGAGAGTGAGAGAGGGAAACAGTAGGAGTGAGAGGTGTCACTGTGAGCGTGTGTGTGTGTGTGTGTGTGTGTGTGTGATGATGACTGACTCAGCTGGAGAGGGCAGACAATGACAATGATGATATTCAGTAATACTCATGGCAACTGGGGGCCCTAATTTAGACATTCTGCAGTTACCAAGTACTAGGCTATTCTGTTTCACACGTGGGCAGTCTATAGGCTACCTAATTTTGTACATTTGGCAGATTTATCTTCTGCATATGAATATCATTTAATAACCATTCTCAAACATTCAACAAACAAATCATATTTCCAACCCTGATCTGTAGCAAAGTACAAATATATTCAGTGTTTGTTAATTGCTCTTTACACATATACGCTTTCACCAATACTGCATGACCTATAACTTCCTTAAAGCCAAATTAAAAAGAAAATCATTTGATTTGTGTCACGAGAATAACAAGACGTGCACTCTTTTATTTTGGGATCTCAGTAATGACTGGAATAATTAGGTCTGTGAGGCTACTGTCGAATGAACGTCGGCATTAAACCATTTCTCATCTTGACTTCCTCTCCCCAGATGGCCTCATTGATTTATCCATTTCCACGCATCCTTGCTGTGCATCTGAAATATGCCGCTGCAAACACATCATGAAAACAGCCCCGAATTGCCAAGGGCATATGGGTCTTTTAGCTTTTATGCATCACACTTCTTTCTGGACGCATCCGTCTCATCACCTGCCCACTGCGATGGCCAGATATGATTATAATTACACCACAGGCCTGCCTTGAAAAGCCTGAACACGCTACAGCATCGTTTGGCAGCCTGTCTTCTGTTTTTTTTTCTGCCAGTTTCTGGTTACAGTTCGAGCCTGCACTGAGAGCAGAAACTGATGCTGCAGTGCATTGGTACCACTGCAGGCAAGGCTTGTCATATTCAGCTTCATTTTCAAAGGGTTTTCACTGTTATTGGAAAGGAAGGCAAGTGACAACTTGGCACTTTGATGACATGCCCCATGCTACATGGGCGAAGCAGAAATATGTTGCCTGTTGTGATCTCTAATCATTGTTGTAGCCAGCAGTTGGGAGCTTACACACCACCCAAACGTAAGGATAGACAGTTTCTCAAGTAAGATACAAGCCATGGTGAAGAAAAAGATATGTTTGAAAAGTAAAACTATTATGATAAGTGGCATTGATTCATTTGTTTGTATGGTGCATTTTAATGTTGTGGCTGTGCAGGTGCTACTAAACCTAACCTGGCTTTCACACCAAACCCAGTGCAACATTGCACAGAACAATATCCATTATGTTCAATGGAGAGAGCAGCTGCGCCTTCCCAGGCAGCTTTATGACTCATGGCGACACACACTGCCTTGATTTTCTGTGTTTCAGCTAAAGTTCAACTAAAACAACCTGTAACCGGCCATGACACCAAGTCCTCCCAATACATCTCTCTATCCTTAAACCCTCCATAAAAGTAAAATTACAATATAGAGAAACAATAAGACAATCTGCAAATCACTGGAGGTGTGGGCCTACCAACAAGTACTTCCCAATTGTACCTAAGCCCATGACTTAAATAAATGTAGTTTTTAACTTTCCATCTCTGCATATAAATGTTTTATAAAATGCAAAAAGTTCAAAATACTGTGCAGCAAACATTAACGGTCTGGAAACATTTTCTGTACACAGATTTTATTGTTCGCACTTGCCCTGCATCGAGTTCAATCAGCTGAGACTCACACGTAAAAGACTAAGCTGGGACATCAAATGAGACATGCTGAGTTTCATTCTACTCAGATCTCATATCACTGCTCACAAGCAATGCTTCCCCAGCCTTTAAAGGCTATGATAAACAGGGAATGTTTTGTAGCAGTATGGCTTGGTAATATTGCCCACAGCAGGGACAGAATTTGCAAATGGGACAAAATCAGTGTGACGGCCAGGAAAGTGCCATCAGTCCAGACCTTCAGTTGTCGCACCACAGGCTTCTATTTCGGCTATAATTCTGCCGAAGGGGAGGAAGTGTAAAGTGTTATGAACTGAACAAAGTATCACAATGAATTATTAAAAAGCATACGTTAAAATATGGTTTGCTTGTGACAGCAGCTGTGGTTCAACACCACCTTCATGGGATGCAGATGGACAGTTCAAGTGACAATCAGCTTTAAATGGAGTTCAAGTCAGGATCTGCAGAGTGTAGATCTATGAAACTCTTAAACCTTCAACTACCGTAATGAGTGCACAGACTTTCTATTAATCAGATGTTTGAGGATTATTATCTACTCAGTAGTGTTGAAACAATTAGTTGATTGTCAGAAAATTGAGAATTTTGATAACCAATTATTCATCACATCAAGTCAATTATCAACCAGAAATGATAAACATTCACTGAATCTAGCTTCTTAAATATAAAAATATTATTATTTATTTATATATATTTATTATATATATTATATTTCTGTATTTTATTCCCCCGTGAATTAAATATATTTTTGTTTTTGACTGTTGTTCGGGAAAAACAAGCCCTTCTCAAGACTTTTCTTGGTATCTGAGGAACTGTGAAGGATTTATAGTTGTGTATTAAGGGGTTGTGGTGTAGCTTTGGAACATGGTGACTAAGGGAGGCTATGGAGATACCATGTGGGGACCGCAGGAATTGTTACTGGTCAGCTGTGTCTGCTCTCTACAATTTTTACATACCAATGTATTTTGTTGAGAGTGAAGACAACTCTAAGGAAGTTGAAGAAGGGTTGAGTATTTTTATCTTTTCAATTGGACACATCTGTCAAACCATTTTCACAGCAAACTTTCTTCACACCCCAATCACCTCTCTTTATCACAGCTAATGACAGAACGTGAACATGGTGATAATGCATCAGTAGTTTATTCTGTAGATAGACTTAAAGTAAACTCAACATTACTGTGGGGAATATAATCAAAGCCGATTATCTCTGAATGCTAGCGAAGTCGGCTAAAATACTCATAAAACAGATGCTTTCTCTGCTGCTGTGCAATTACCACTTCATTAGTTCCTTACTGAACTATGGCTGGGATGCCCACTTTTTTATCTCTGTGAATGTGAAAATCTCTGATTTTCACATGAAATGACACAAAAATGTGAGGTAAAACAAGAGATGTAACATGTAGGAGTTTATTCTGCTCTGCAGGTATGTCAGACTGCTGTGGATTATATAGTATTTATTTTTTTATTTTTTTAAAGCAAAGATATGTGTGGTTAAGAAACATTAACCTAGTTAATTATTAACATAGTCGTCCAACCATGGCCAAGATGATACAAATCTGAGTGAATGTAGGTGTAAGTATCAGAAGCAGAGAGCAAAGTGTTGTGCCGCAGTTGGCCTTGTGACATTATCATGTAACTGAATCTTCATTGTCGGGCAAGTCTTTATGTACTGCGGCCTTGAGAGCTGTTCCAATGTCTGATTCAGCTCCACTGCTGGTCAATTTCTTTCTCTTTCTCTCTCCAGCTTTCCTTCTCTGCCTCCCCCTCTAATTTCTCCCGCCATGTGTCTCAGCAGGCAGACACAGAAAAAACAAAATCTCAGGAGCTGGCATTAATTTGAATGCATTAACACCTCTTAATCAGCCAATGGTAAGATTTTCATACCGTTTCATGACCAACCCAGCAGGAGCCTGTCCCACATCCTCTCCTGGCTTATGACATCAGCACCGCAAATATTTTAAGGGCATGGCAGCTTTCTGTGTCACTGAGAGGGATATAAAGCGGGAGCGGAGGCGGGAAGCAGGAGAGAAATCTCTGGAAGGATTCGATCCAAAGCAGGCAGGGGCACGTGTGATTCAAAGGATAGAGGTGGGAATCAATATGCCATCTTTTTTGGCACACACTGTAATTCAGGGGTGCTGGGAGATGAGTGAGGTTAGATTGTACTTTCATAACCTTCTGGGAAAACCTGTTTGGGAGACCTGAATAAGGATTGATCTGCCTCCCCACAGCAATAACAGCCAGTTTGCCCTTGAGCAAGGCAGTTAACTGCCAGCTGCTGCTGCTGTGGAGCTGCTCACTGGATGCACTACTGGACCACCGCCAGGGTACAAATCCAAACCACAGACTTTACTCCCCCTCTGGTGTCACTGTAAAAAACATTTTCTTTGTGTTCTTTCTTGTGAAATCTGCTCTTGCCAAAAATGTTCTGATACACTACACTTGTTTTAACACAAAATGAGGCAGCGACAGATAAAAGCTACCCAAGGTAAAAATATTCATCCTGAGTGGCCAAATGAAACTCAGTTATTTAGTACGGTCGCGTTTCTATTCATAGCAAGTGATGAATTGAAATTTAAGAGTGGAATCCAAACTGTCGGCTAAACTGCTGTGAAAGAACACACTGTGCTGAGAAAACTAGTGTGACCAACAATAGATCTTGTTCCTCTCTTGTCCTTTTGTACACAGTAAGAACTTGTGAGCATGCAGTGTGCAATTTATTGGCATTACATTACATTGTTACAGGATTCCTGGTAATTGAGGTTCAGTTTCAAAATTACCTCTCAAGCTTCCAAATGTATGGAAGCCAAGAATGGCCATGGTTTACATTTTATTTTAAATGCCATGCCTAAGCATGCACAGACGACATATTAAAGATGTAGCATTGGAACATAATAGAAAATGCAGTTTCCTAAAATAAATTTAACTCTGATGTACATTCTGGTATCAACTCTTTTCAGATCAGCTATGAGTCTTCCCTCAAAATCTTGATGATCTTAAAGACTAAAATCAGGTGTGATCAAATGAACCAGACACTCATTATCCTGTAATCTTAAGAAAACAAAAGTTGCTTTGGTCTTTTGATTTCTTGAAATCATGAGCTAAAACTTGTGATCCTGAGATAATGGCATTAAAAAAATTATTTCAATCATGGCTGTTTTTGTTGAGAATATTGAATAGAGAATATATTACTGAGTAACCATGAACTCAAATTTTTTATTATTTACTTAAGTTTGACATTAACAAATGACGAATACAAGCAGACAAATCAGCTTCACTTTTTGAATTTTAATAGCAGACAACTGTAAAGTATTAATTCTAAAAACACTGAAAATAACTTGTTTAATTTCAGAAATTAAAGGATCGGTGTGTAGGATTTAGTGGCTGTGAAGTTTGTAGGAGAAACTACGGTTGCTGTGAAACTCAAGTGCCACTATCTACAGCTCATGTTTGGTTTGTCTGTTCTGGGCTACTGAAGAAACCTGGTGGTCCACAATGGCAGACGTCTGTAGATAAAACAGCTCATTCTAAGGTAATGAAAACACAATGATTTATATATTCAGCTGATTATACACCAATGAAAACATACTTATGAATATTATATTCCATACCAATAGATCCTCCTAAATGTTACACACTGGACATTTTAACTACTATATCTTCAGGGAAAAACACCAGAACCAAGAGTTAAATAAATCTCTACGCTTTCACTTTGTCTTTTACATGCACTAATAAGAACCTCTGACGGTGTACATGTGTTGTGATCAGTAAGTAATTAAAAGTGGGCTTCAGGCTGTAGACAAATCTGCAAATGTAATGAAAAATTAAAAGACGCTTAAGAAAGCAAAACGTCCAGAAACATCTCTTCTCTTGCAGTATCTTTCCTCCAAACCTTCCTACTGTCTCAGTATAAGCAAATCCTAAGAGGAGCTGACTGCCCACTCTCCTCACAAAAAATAAAGCGCTGAACAGAAGTTTGCAAGTGTCTGAGGTTGTGCAGCTTCTTCTTTAGAAACAGAGTATGATCCTTCCCACGTTTCCATGAGTGTCAGCCTTTTTACATACTGCACAAACAAGGTTTTGGATGAAAGTGTCCCCGAGTTGCTGTAAAATTTCCAAAAATAAGCTTGAGGAAGCAAAACAACTCCCAACAGAGAAGCTGCTCAAAAATTAATTTCTCATCCAGTGTGAGTTTAACAGCTTGAAAATAATTCAGGCTTTGACCAAAAAAAAAAAGCACCCATAACAGCTGTCTGTATGAAGAATTTAAATATGTTTCATCATTTATAGTGTGCTGCTTCTACAGGCTTAATCCAATTATTCTGGGTGTATGGCAAACAAATTTCTTGTAGACAAAAGTAGGCTATGTCTCATAATAATAATAATAATAGTACTTGTCTAGAGCGTCAATCAAGCCCACTGTCCCCAAAACCCAGATCAAAATAGATTATTCTTTGTTCTGTTTTGAAAGGAGACCAGCATGAGCACATTAGACAGCAGGTAGCCTCAAACAGCCCATGCTGGCTGCAAGATGGTCTCCTTGTTTTTACCATTAAGAGGCACAGACACTGTGAGTCAGCCTGGCTCTGTTTTTACTGCCTGCTCGTCTTGTGCTGCGACTGCTGCTGTAGGGCCCCTAAAATATTTTCTCAACTGCCTCCAAATCAATGATTCCCATGCAAGTTTTTTTTTTTTTTTTTGGAGGGGAATAACCTACTTTCGGAGAAGTGTGGATATGGTCTACCCACCCGTACAGACTATGCACCATTTTACGCAGGTTTATTGTTTCCATTTTATGGCAGTATGAAATAGGCTATCGATTTAACTTGTCCTATTTCAACTTTGGCCAAGATTGGATTTTTAAACGAGCTGGGCTGGGCATCTCCGGCCGACCCGCCTGGGAGCAGAGGATCACAGGGACTGTGTGACTCGCAGGTCGGAGTGCGCAAAGCAACGCGCCCCTGTGATTCATCCGCAGTTTCCAGACGGTGCGCAGGTGGAGGCGAAGAGGAGAGGAAGCAGCCGCTGAGGACGGACGGATGAAACGGCTAGGGATGTTCATTACGCGTAAGATCTATTCCACATAAGGAACGAACTGTTTTTTCCAGTCCCCCTCGGTGTTGCATTGATTTGGAACCACTGGCTTGATTTGGCGCAGCTGTAACCCATTTTTCCTCCATCACAAAAGTTTGACTGTTAAAAAATGATGCTCTGCTCCGCTTCTGTTTTTTCATGCAATGCTGTGGATTCCGGCGTCAGCGTAAGTGGCCAGTCATCACTTGAGAAATAGCTGCGATTCTTTCGGTCTTAATATCGGTGCCAATTTCAACAAACAGAGGGCTTTTATTCACGCACATCATCACTCGCCCAGGATTGCAACCATTTGAATTAATGTCGCACTCCATAATGGACTTCCTCGGACTGTACTTCTTGCAGCTGGCTCTTATTGGTAAGTTGAACAACACTTGGAATGTAATTCAGTATAGTTGAACTTGTACAATATGAATGCGTTGTTCTGCGGATCGCTGCAGCTCGTGTTAGATCTGTTTTCAGTCTGAGCTTCATGCTCATTAGTGCACGTCTTGTCTAACGCTTGCTTTTTGTCAAAGTTGCATGATGAGATATTTTATTTTCCTGCAAGATCAGCCAGTTGTGTTAATGTGGACGGATGCACGCAGGGTCCCGGGCAGAGCAGGGATGCTGTGATTTTTTAAAGGACCACACAAATAGACCGCAAAATATCATCTGATGGGTGACTGACAGTAATGAAGCGGCGGGAGTCGCCAATTTCTGTGTTACCCTACAGGCAGCAGCCCCATTAATACTCCCCGTATATTCAAATGAGAGGACAGAAGACGAAAGGAAAGAGAGCCTAACAAATGTTTTTTGCCACTAAAGCCGCCGCCGCTGCTGCTGCTGGTCCCCAGTTTGACTGCGAAAATGCCAATGCAGACAAGTGTGTGTCAAAGTGTTTGTGTGTGTTCGTGTGTGTGTGTGTGTGTGTGCGCGCGCGTGCACCAGCTTGTGTGGTTAGTTTTGCGCGCGTGTGAGACGTACGCGCGTGTGCACCTGCCTTTGCAGGTAAATTGTGTTGTCTGTCTGTCTGTGTGTGTGAGGGCAGAGCGGAGTGTTTTGTGCGTGCGTGTGTATGTGCACGCGCATTTGCTCGTGTTTGTGTGTAAAACCATATAACTGCCCAAACAAAGTGGTGTGCATGATCAAATCAAGCACTGAATTCATGAGCAACGACCACCAGCACTGCAAACACACACAGACACATACACACACTCAGCTTTTTGTCTCCCCAAATCTATTAATCATGTTACCTGTACACCTCTCATTGTGCCAGCTGGTGCAAGTCATTTCTAATGTCAGTGCTGTATTTTGCTGGTCTAATTTAAAATTCATCTGTAGTACAAACTGACTTTTTCTGATTCTGCTGCACTCTGTTCTGCAAAATTCCCCCACCGTGGAGAGGGAAAAAACCTTTCTGCAGAGTGAATGCGGGATGGAAACAGGACGTACGGATGGAAGGATTTGTATTTGTGAGATTTATAACACCGATGATGACAGCTCTACATCTCAGACTCCATTTCCCTTTGCTGCAGCTGTGATTTCAGCCACTCATGAGGCACACTGAAAGCAGCCTTGCATGCTGGGAGTACGCTGGAAATTCTTAGGCTCCCAAACAAGATGTTCCACCACCTCGAACCCTGAACACACTTGCAGCACTCCTGTCCAAAGACAGTGATGCTATTATGTTCCCCTGTCTTCTCGCACTTTTCACATCATATGTAAAACACGTGTCGCCCCACTGTGCTGTCACTCATGACATGAGCCGGGTGGGTAAGTGAAAGCAAGATGTGAGGAGGAGGGATGCAGTCAGTCCTAGTCTTTTCTCCGCAGATATTCTCACCTTGTCAAATAGATGTGTCAAAACGGCAGAGAGTCTCTCACCCAGGACCTCATGATCGTGTCCATCAGCCACACAGGGTGGCAGACGCAGAGAGAAGGGGGGTGGGGGGATCAAAGGAACTGCCTGGAGGTTAGAGAGGGGAAGAGGAAGGTGGTCGGTTTGATCCACAGGGGGGGAATCAACGTACAAGGAGCAAATGAGTCTTAAAGTGCTGTCAGAAATGTTAGGAGTTGGGTGCACCAGAATGATTCTAGGGGAAATACAAATGGGAAGTTTGGAACTTGCTACTAAATTTGAGTTGCGAAGATGTCAAGATGAGGCACAGGACCGGATGCACGCCAAGTCAATTCATGTAAGACTGATATGATTTATTATTGTATGTTCATGTTTGGCATTTAGTGTAAATATTTGCGACTGTATGTTGCTTTAATATTTTGAGTGATGCATCTTTGGTGTCGTCTCATTTGTCATGCAAAGTAGTGCTGCACCTTTTGAATTTTAAGTAAAACATCAGACACCGTAAAAAACAACAAAAAAAATTTGATTAATGGGTTGTATTTTGTTACTAAGAGCACTCGAATGTGATGCTTTCCTGGAGAAGTTGAAGGCAGCATCAGTTCCTTCTGCATTTTCTGCCAAGTTGTCCTAGGACACGCTTACCAACAACACTCACTCCCAGGTGTTTGTGTGTGTAGACTGGCTTAGATATACTTTTGAGGACCAACACTTGACAGCCCACTCTCTTTTTGAGGACCTTTCGATTTAAAAGCACATATTGGCTGTTATTCACGTATTGTGTGTGCGCGTGGGTTTGCATGCAGCTCTTTTCCCCGAGTTCCTGCTGCAAATAAAAAGATGCTTCTCTACAACTTGCCAGGCCAAACAAGGCTTTAAAAATGCCCGTGGTGTCCGAGGCTGCAATAATTTCTGTCCGATCTAATGTGTCTTTCTGATGAAACGAGGTGTATGAAGTCGGTGTATGCAAGATAAGCATGCTGTGTTTTTGCATGTTGTTAACCGAGAAAACTGAGTTAACTCGTGCATTAAAAAAAGAGAGAAAAAAACAAGTTTCTATTTACTTCAGATTTAAATTAGCATATTTACTGCTCAGTCTTGTGATGCTTCAGTGATTATCTGCCCGCACGACTCTGAACATTTTGCAATCATTACTGTAATTAGTTGACCAGGTTCATCTGCATATTATTCTTCTCTAAGTGGTAGGCAGTAAATGAACACAGCCTACCTCACCATTTGCAACATGGCAGAGGGTTAGTACTGTTTTACATATGGTGAATAGTGTTATATACACGGCAGTAATTGGCTGGCAAGAAGTAATAATCATAAACATAAACGGCTCACTACTTGAGGGGTGGTATGTATATTTTTCCCAGCACGAGTTAGTGGTGATTGGTTCCTCACAGTTGCAGAGGGAAGGTGTGAGCAATTTGAGGAAGCGTTAAACTGCAGGGGCCCTTCACACAGGCAAACTGGTGTGTCTGTAGATTAGATTCATCAGGATGGGGGGGCCAGTATCATGTCCTATTAAAAGGCCCAGCAGACTGAAAAGGGCATCCACTGCTGATTTTATATCGACCTGTTTTGGCAAACAGCTGATTACGTGTAATCTGTTTAAAAATGGTAGCTGTCATCAGTTACATTAAGTTGGAAAACAGGACACTGGATGCTATAATTATTGATAATTATAATTATTATTGATTGTGAAAAAAAATATATTTAAAATAATTAGACATGATGAATTCTTCCACAAGAGAGTCATGACTGATGATAAAAAACTTGTCAAACTAAAGGTCAAATGTGATACAAGTGTCTTGATTATTACTTCAAAACTGTTTAGAAGAAATCCTCTGATTATAGAGAATGATATTATTGTTCTTATCGGTTTTTACACCATCAGTCATTTTAAACTGTAACTAATCATGGTTTTGCTGTTGATAATGTCAGAAAAGCATTTCAAATCACTGATTGGAACTAAAGAGCCATTTTCCTTTTATTTTTGAGGGCTCTAGAGCAAAGTTACCCCAAAGTAATTACAGTGTTGAGACTACAGCACTGAGATTAAGCTGACTGCTGATTATCATTTCTCACTAGGTAATTATTTACTGATTAACTTTTCCATCCAGTTGAATAGATTTTTAAAGTAGTCCTTCTGTACTTGGCTTCATTATTCACTGCAGTAGAATGATCTCATCTTTAGAATAAAAGTCTAGTTTCAGATGTTCTTAACATTGCTAGAAATTGAAAGTTAATGTTACTACACTAAATTCGTGGGTTTTGTTTTTGCTTAGTCGTCCACATTCTCCTCACCCAGCTTTCTCTGCAACAGATGGTGTGTGGTCTCTTATATTTTCTTTCAAGAGTTCACATCTGCATGCCTTTTTGCATTTAGTTGTGAGCTTTTTGTGTAAAGGGAAGACTAATGGCAATTAAGGATTTTCCAGTTGAGAAAAGCATGGGTCTAGGTCTAGCATCTGGCTTCATTGTCACTATTGTCAGTGTGAAGAAACTGGACCGTCTGTCTCCTCTGAGATGGATTTCTGTCTGTATGGTTATTGAATGTTAGTGCCAGATGGTGGGTCTGGACTTCAAAGCTTACTCTGATGGTAAAGGAGTAACAGTGTTGATGTTTGGGATTCACCCTGATCCTTATTCCAATACTGGCTTTTTTTAGTGGATCAGGTATCGCCCATGACCTGACTGATTAAATACAGTTTCTTTATCAATTTCCTTGTAAAATCAGTTGCATAAATTCAGTTATAGTGGCTCACCAACTCAGAGCCACAGCAATGCCTGGTTTCATGATTTTGATGAGTTCCACGCAGTGAGATATACAGATTTAAAATTTTGGTTTCAGCATTGGTATTTGAAACAGTGCATCTCTTGGTGGTGGTTGTGATAGTTGTAAAATATTAAAACTTGACTGCTTATGGGCAGGAATAGGATAAATACGCAACCAAAAATTAAAGTAGTGGTATTTTTCTGTGGTTTATACTTTTTTGGCCACAAGGGGACAGAAAAAATGCTGAAGGAAACACACTCCTGACACATTATCACCTGGTAAAATCACTATGGCTAACATATTAGTACACCATTGCATATTATCCAGCAGACACAGAGACATTTGGCATTCATTTAGAATTATGCTTGGCCACCTGAAAAATATAAATCCATTATTCTCTCTGGCTCTGTTTTCACCAACTCCTACCAAAAGATCTGCCTCTTAGCTGCTGTATGCTCTGACTTCTAGTTGCTAACTTCGTCTGTCTGCTTTTTGGCATTGGTCAGGTAATGGTACATATAGTGGGTTTATCAGAGCTTGTTTGCTAAAACAAGCTATATTCTGCTGCAGAAAACTGGGTTCATTAGAGCACAGAGACTGAACTCTACAGTAAATGTAGAACAAAAATAATGAGCCAAAAGAAGCTAATAGAAAGTTCAATTGAAAAAGCAGCAGATTTATGTGGGTTTGTTTTTGTAATTATGAACCCACATAGTCATTTCAATCAATGTTAATGTAAAAGTATTAATTAATGTGTCTTTAAAGTACAGTAAATGTCCAGAGTTTGGCGTGGGAGATATAATGATATGTATTTGAGAGTTTTATGGGACAGATATTTCTGTGCAAAGGGACAGTGACGGACAGTCTACAGATCATAAGATGAACATTTTGCTCCTCACAAATAGCTTCCTAATTAACAATCCCACACACAAACTTGCACACATAGAAAGGCCTCCCGTGTATCCAAACCAAATCCCTCTGTCGCTCTCAGCAGTTATTTAACCTCATCACTATGCTTTGTATGGGAATGAATAATTTGCTCCTTGCATGTTTGGTAACCTTGAATTGTGACAGATAATATTATGGGTTTTTTGCAAGTATGCGCTTTATGCATTTATTCTGACAAATCTGAAGCCCACCCCCACACCACTACCCCCTGACACATGTATAATTCATACTCATACCCTTCTCTCTCACCGGGTCCTCATAGCTGGTGCAGTGTTGTACAGTTTCTTGATTTCTCTTAGTGGATACTTCTCTGTGCCTTCAAGTTCTTCTGACAGAGAGAAGCGAGAGAATAGTGCCGGAGAATTACAGGAGCAAACATAGCGGGAAGAGGAGGATGTGAATGTGAATGCGAATAAGCCGTGTGTGACAGCGAGAGAGGGGATTTATTTTTTCCATGAGGCTGGAGCTGTCGTTGGGCATCTAACAGAGAGGAGATATGTATCCTCTGTAGAGCGTCTCACCAGAGCTGAGTTGCTCTTTAGATCACCGGTGCGTCAGCTCAGTTTGGAGCCTCAAATTTAGTGTGCTGTCCCTTTGTGTTTCATTTATGCTTTTGTGATTGTTATTTATGCAGCACCTGTTGCTTCACATCCCAAAAGTAGAGATGGTAGAGATGGTTCACCCCAGTGTGCACCCAGGCCCTTCACACTTGCAGATATCATTTTTGACACTCAATCCATCTTGTCTGATTGATTTATCGATTTAATTTGTCAACTGTCTCCTCACTGAGATAATGCTTTGGCAGAAAACAGTCAGTTTTTAGGAACACTGGCTTCCTAACTGTTATGACTCAACAAAAGAGTTGAAACATAAAGTCAGATAGCTGCGGGTGTCTTTCATTGGTGACTAGTTGACATTTATAGCTGGTTGTTCTTTGCTGTCTTACTGGCTTTCCGACTGCTCTGTGTTATCTCTGCCAGCACAAGTAATACTGTATGTATAAAGAGCAGATGGAAGCAATTACAGGCCATCGACAGTGAAGAAAAGAGCAAAATGGAGGCCCTAAGATGGAGATAAACATTCACTGGAATAGAGGGAATCAAACTGCAGCACTGATGCTGGTAGGGAGGATTTTGTGGGGTGAAACCAAAGTGACAGTGCTCCTTATTATGTTAAAACCCTGTCATTTCCACTGGCTTTTGTTGAGGGACGATTATGCCACAGAGACAATTACCCTGCCCTTGCCGTGCTGAAAGGATATGGCATTTACTGCCACTGTATTCCAAAGCCAGACGTTTAACTTTGTAATGAAAAGGCTGCAAAATGGCCTAGGCTGATTGTGAGAAAGCCTAAAAGGCTGCAATTAATCAGAAGAAAAAGTTTTGTGAGTGGGGGAAAAAGGTAGCATGGAGATGGTTTGGCAGAGAGAATGACAAGTGGTAATGAAACAAGCTAGCAAGGCTTCAAGGCCCTTCATCAAGTGTTCACAGTACTTAAAGCCTGCAAGTGTGTCTGTCAGTGCGTATTTAAGTATAAGGAACTTTCAATGTCTTGCTGCGACGGGTGCAAACCATTAGCCAGGCCCATACAATAAAGGCTTTTATTACTCCGCCATTTTATTGAGAGAAGGTGCTGGAAGGGGACAATCATATTCTCATCTTGCATAGATGAAATTGACATAATGATATCACTGATAATCACAAGGCCTTGGCTTCCATTCACACAATCCCATGCATTTGTCGCACTCACAGCTGGACGCTCATATTTCAACCCACCGAAACTTCATCTGCTTATAGAGAAATGTCCGTAATCCCCAAAGACTGTTCTGACTGCTAAGAGACATGCCCTCAGGTGTACAGTGATTATTTCAGCCATGTTACAAGATGTGTCTCCATAGCAGTGACCCAATTACCTACTGCATACTACTAAATACAGTATGTAATATATGTTTTTGCAGTTAGCATACAAGAAATCAACATACTTACTGTTTCACTAACTAATTTTACAATATTTGCACATATATCAGATCACAACAGTGGAATGCTACTGTGACTTCACAAGACAGCAAAATGTTTTTTTAAAAAAAATGTATGTAATTTTTTTGTGTGTGTGTTTCACCACCATCCAGGTTTTTGCAGCTATGAGCGGCTCCTCCACTCCCTCTCTGTGTTTCATTGTGCACAGCACACTCAAAAATATAAGTTTTGGTATACTTGCTGTTTTGAGCATACTGTACCTCATTTTTATCACTTTTTCATTGTGAACACACTTCAGACTGAGAACCTTAGTATGTAGTATGGATTTGGGACATACTGCATGCAGTATCAGATTTCCGGCAGCAATTTTTGTTCTATTTCATCTGTTTTATCATATGCCAGACAGGTGTGTACTGCAGCAGCAGGGTTGTCTGAGGATTAGTTTATTTCAACTCAAAACTAATCATCAATGCAAAAGCTAAAGATATAAAAAAAGATGATTACATGAGAGACACAAACTGGGGTCAGGGCATCTCTGCTTACCACAGTTCACATTTAGGTTAGGTCATATTAAAGGAGTAGCCCCGCCACTTGCCATCTTACTTTTCCCGGAGAGCTCCCAGCAAATTAGAGCAGACCGGAGGGGGAGCAGGGATCCCGTCCAGAGCAGGAGCCGAATCGAGATGACATCTTGCAGCCTCTTCTACAGGGGCCCCAGGATCTGGGGAGCTAATTGGTTTCTAATCAGAGCTGCAGTTTCTGCTGTGGCGTTCCGCTCAGCCTGTTGAGATAGAAATAGAGGAAGAGTGTGAAATCGGGACTCAGGAATCAGGTTCAGTGCCAGGCTGTCAACTGACTAAGCCAACGGGAGGTGGAGGGAGGATGGGGATGTGTAGAACGGGCCAAATCGCAGCAGGCGATCCACCCAGCCTGTCTCAGATATGTGCCAGATAACATTTATGAGGGCTAATGAAAGAGTTTGCGGCTCAACACTTTTACATGGTTTCTACTCTGTAGTCTGTCGTGGGCCGCTCAGCTGATTATATCTTTTTGTCTTACATGTTCCACGTCATCACCCAAGCAGACGGAAAAACAAGCAGACAGAAAAAGCATCAAAAATTGGAAGATGTTCAAGATTTAATAAAGATACAAGAGACAAAAACAGTTTATTGGCAGTAATGACAGGGCAGTTTGTGTCTTGTCTCGTTTCCCAGAATATTTATCACACAACGTCTGATTTAACTAATACGCTACAGTATGCAATGTTTTTGCATTAAAATTATATTAAACAAGTACCATATGTTCTACAATATCAGTTTGTATTTTTCTGTGACCTTGTGTATATTAAACCACTCACACTATCCTGCTGAAATCAGCCTTTCAGTGACGTTTGGGACATTTTAAACCATATGGAGCAGCCAAAGTGGCAGGTTTTCTACTTTAACCATGGTTCAAAATAGAGAAGTCCTGTTCTTCTCTAAATAGACATTGTTAGGTGACTCGTAGTTGGACTGGTTGAATCATCAGGGAGAAATAATGAAAAAGTCCAAGTTATTTGATGAAGTCTGTGTATATTAGAACTTAAGAGGAGAAGTCAACTAGGACTCCCAAGGTTGTGGTAAAAATGTCCAATTAGCAAAGTTAAAATTCTGTTGCCCACAGCTTTAACAGCACCCTGAGGCCAGAAATGACCCTTTGGAGAAACTTTATAAAGCATTCACCAGTTCATTTCAATTAATTTTTTAATTTTTAATTCCAAATTTGGGCTGAATTCATGAACTGTGGCGTGGTGTTTTATTCATGATTGTAACAACATGGGCGGTTGTGGCTGAGAGGCAGAGCGGGTCGTTCCTTAATCGGAAGGTTGTGGGTTCGATCCCCGGCTCCTGTTGCCACATGTCAAAGTATCCTTGAGCAAGATACTGAACCCCAAATTGCTCCTGATGCCGTGCATTGGTGTGTGAATGTTTATCAATGTTAGTTTCTGTTTGATGGGCTTTGCCATCACTGAGTGAATGTGTGTGAAAGGGTGAATGTGGCACGTAAAAGCGATTTGAGTGGTCGGAAGACTAGAAAGGCGCTATACAAGTACAGGTCCATTTACCAACATATTGTCTGCTTGTTGAGTCACAGTTTTGATTCATGCCTCTGCTTGGTGTCTAGTTTTTAAAGCCATTTGTCATTCACTCAGTTGTCACATTTGTGGTTCATTTTGAAAGTGTGGCGGGCCGCCACAGTCTATAATAACTGGGGAAGGCTGCTTGTAGGTGTGTATGTACCATCATAATTTCAGAACATTTGCATCGACTTGGTACCGATATCCATAAAAGACAGTTCAAATGTAAAGGGGTGGGATGACCAAGTAAAGGTTTGGCAACAATAATCATTGCAGTGTTGTTCCTGACCTCTAAATCACCATCCACAACTGTGATTTGTTCAGTGATTTGTTCTGCCCATTAACTAATAAGTAGGTTGCACTCACTGTTGGAACAGCTGACTAATCAGGGCTTTGGTGGAGGAATTAAGAATTCATTTGTCATCGTTCTACACAGCTAGCTAGCTACATCCAAGAAAAAATAGAGACACAAGATGGCTACAAAATGTAGAGATATTTGTAGAACTTAATAAAATGTTAATTGTTAGAAATGCAATTTATTGGATAGTTTTGAAGTTACCGTAATTTCCGGACTATAAGCTGCTACTTTTTCCACGCGCTTTGAACCCTGCGGCTTAAACAATGATGCGGCTAATCTATAGATTTTTACGGGCTAACGTCCTCCAGGGGGCGCTCTAGCAGGAAGCGCAAGAGTGAGATAGAAAGGTGGAAGAGATAATGCGCCGAGGAAGACGCTAGTTTGATTGTGTTTTGAATTCATTCAGTTTGAATTCATTCAGTCATTTTGCGCATCATGCACACACCCCCATCATGGAAAACACAAGAAGAAATGCACATGATGCAGCTTTTAAGTTAAAGGCAATCGATCTGGCTGTCGAAGAAGAGCTGCTTCACGTAAGCTTGGCATTAATGAATCGATAGTGAGACGTCGGAGACGGCAGCAATTATTTAATTAAAAATTTTAAGAAATATTTCTGTGTAAATATCTCATGTTACAACTTGGAGACCTGCGGCTTATAGACAAGTGCGGCCTATATATGTACAATTTATTTTTTTTTTTTTAAATTTAGTTGGTGTGGCTTATATTCAGGTGCGCTCAATAGTCCGGAAATTACAGTAACTTTTTCTAGTTCGTTCTAACCACTACTGCAGCTTCCATGTCAATCACTACTGATTTGTTGGGGCAAAACAAAACTCACACTTTATTGAATAAATTATCTGTCTAATGCCTAGTCACTGACTTTTTCCATCTGTTGTTTAGTGTGAGGCAGGTGGCATGTAAGCCTATCAAGCCTTTTTGCTGCAAAACTGGACCCAAGAGCTGAGTGGGACTGCAAAGTTGGTCATAATATATTTGTGGGTTTGTCAATATGAGTGACACCTTTCACACTACTTACATAGTTGATGTAAAACTGTTGTGCAGGAGGATGGGACTACCAACAAACTTATAGCCTCAAGCCTAAAAGTGGCACATTGGAGCTTTGAATAGGAGAGCATGCTAACAGAGAAACCTGTCATACTGTAGGTAAGGCAGTCAGGTGAGTGCAGGATTAATATTGGTTGTATCAGGTTAAATTAATGTTTTTAAACTATCAATACCTTTATGTCCTACAGGCCTTGGGATGGATTCCATGTGAATACCATATGCAGTTTTTTGCGGGTCTCCAGTTAAGCTCAGAATAAGACGGGGCAACCCCTTCCTATCTCTGCTCAGTGGATCATCTCCCTTTAGCTAAGCTGATAAATCCTGCCTTCAAGGTCTTTTTTTCCCAGCACATCTAAATGCATTTTTTTTTAGGTTTATTTCAAAGAGGATTTTAGTGATTGACATGCTACACACAATGTAATAAGGAATTAGTTGCTTTTCTTTCCCGTTTGATCTGGTACATCTTCACATTTCGCTGGTGGGATCACAGATTTGTGTTACAGAATCTCTCTTATGGACACAGGAATGGACACATTAAATAACTTTCTTGCATTGGCTTTTGTGTTAACTATATGCTCGACCAGTTTGCTTTCTATATGATATATGTAGTTAATGAATAAAATAAAACTTGAAAGCGATTAAATAGATGAAAACTTGATCTCATTGCTCTAAACACATCGTATGCTCATTTTTTTAAAAGACTGGGACCTGAAGATTAGTCGAGCCAATAAAACTAAGGTAAGGAAGCTTAGTAACACAAGAATGAATGTAAATAGGATTCAGCAGCAATGAAAGGTACAAAGTGGTCTAATTAAATCCCTCTCGATGTGAATTCAATTTCCCTAGGCCTCATGGCATCCTGTCAGTGACAAAGAGAGCTGCCTCCCTTTGTCTTTCTCTGAGTAAATTCCAATTAGGTTGTGGGTGTATGTTGGTGTGCCAGTCAATCAAAGTCAAAGCCTGGTGTTTTAAAGATGATGACAGTGGCAATATATTGTGCCCTTTGGTGCCTCTTATTTGGAACATTAGACGGTTAACAGAGATATAGATGTTTCTTTATATGCTTGTTGAGTAGGACTGCCGGTTCATTTAGAAACTGGCCACTTGCAACCTCACACCGCTCATCGCTCTGAGGGTTTCTCGAAAGTATTGATAACACTTACACAGCCCTTTGTACTGTAGCAGCTTCTCCAGCCAATTAACACTGGCATCCACTGCTAAACTGATTTTCATCTCTTTTTAAAATTGAAAATATTTTCCCCTGGTGTTATCCATTATCAATCGTTCTGGTGTTACAGCCTGCCAAGCCCTTGCGTTTCTTTTTAAGTAACACTTGTAAGCAGTGTGGAGATGACAAAAGGGAGAAGCAACAAAAGCAAATACTGGTGTGGAGGAGGACAGTCAACACCTACACCTGTCTTAATCCGATTGGGCCTTTGGAACAGAAGTAAGAGAAAGATAGACCGCAGTTACACACCATTGCCTCTTCAAACCACAGACACACACACATACACACTTGGATATTTTCTTCAAATCGAATTACTGATGCCTGTTGCGATGGCCAGTGTCGGCATGGCCCCCATCATCGTCTGCGTGCGCCTTCAGAGAGCCTAATTTATTTTGAGAAGACTTTCTTTCTTTTTTTTTTTTTTTAAAGACACGCTCCCTCATGTGGAACAGTGAATATAAGATATAAAAACCGTCTGCCTAGTGACTTTGGGCCATGGTGAGATCAAATGACAGCGTGAGGGGAACTGAGAGATAGAAGAGAGGAGAAGAAGAACACCAAAGAAAGAGTGAAGGAAAATATTGGAAGTCTTTTCCAGATGACTGCTGGCTTGTCTTCGTCCCCTCGGTCTCTGCGCGTCTCATCTTCAGGTTTAATTTGCTGCTTTTAACTCTGTCCATCGCCCTTCCCCTTTTCCCTGTGATCCTTGATCCTCACCCTCCATGGCTTCAGGCCTTGCTACTGAAGTGTGACCCAACCCACTGCCATTGATTTAAGGTCACTCAGATTTCAATTATTTGATAATCCACTGCATCATCTATCTGCCAGATGGTCAGGTATTACATTTTTCACCAGCGCTTGAGTAGCTACATGAAACACAGCTTTTGGGGTTATCTTGGCTTCAAACACTATCAAAGCTCTGGCACGTTTTTGAGGCTTTTTTGCTGCTCCTTAATAGCGCTGCTGTCGTGGAGATGAAGGATTATGCGTAGATAGCCTCTGAGGTCAGAGCCACTTGACTTACTCAGATGCTATTTGATGGTATCTTAGTAAGGTAATGGACACGGCCTCCCTAAAAGACAGGAAAGGAAATAAAGTAGAGCTTGGATGGCACTGCTGCAGATTGGCTATCATCACCCCAACCTACAAGGCAGCAGATAAAGTGAAAGTTCCTCCTCCCTTGTCAGCTGCTGTGACCTCTTGTCTGATCAGCAACCTGAACAAACCCAGGGTTACATGTTCACACCGTGGAACAAGACGCCATCTGATCTTGATAACCAGTAGATTGGATGAAATCCACTGAGCCACAGAAGAATGCTCCTCAGTGTACGCCGGCCTTCATGGGGTTCATGAGGTTTCAGCCCCCATCAATATCGTTTAAGGACTTACACAATGTACCAGTACTCCAGTGTTCTGGGCGCTGTGTTGTAGTACACTCCTGAGCGAAGGGGGGCTAAAGAGCCCAAAACGCATTATAAGACCAAGAGGCTGGCCTCAGACAGTGAGCCAAGAATCTGCCAGGGCCAGAGCAATGATAGATGATGAGGCGCGGCGAAGGTTTTATTGAGGCTGTAGTGCGGCTTGTCGTGACAACCAGAATGAATGAGATCCTTGGCATCTGTGGGCACTGTCACCCTCCGGCCCCATTTTTATTATTACTTATTCACGTACTGCAATAATGTTGGTTCAATTTTCTTCCACTATCAATTTGCAAAGTTGGCTGTTAAACCGTGACTTATGCAACACTTGGACAAAAAAAAAAGGATGGCGGCTAATCAACACGACTATGCTGAGGATATTTACAACCTTCCTTGGCTCCCTGGAAGACTTTTACTCTTGCGGATGGAAGGAAGCATATGGAAATTTGTGAACACACATCTTGACTGTAGCAGTTCTCCGCTGGTCCTCTTGATTAGCTCAATGATAAATCCATCCTCCTGCTATTCACAGTTTGATGATATTTGCATCTAGTGATTAGGTTGTTTTTTTAATCATTGTGATATCAACCATGCAGTGTCTGTTTGTGTCTCATTTTAAAGTGATAGTCTGCCAGATCTGAACAGAAATATGTCATTATGGTATGTTCTCTTTGTCTACAACATAATACTTCAATGGATTTCAGGGTTTATATTCATACTGGCCCATGTGTTATGTGAAGATAAGTATGCAGACATAGATGTATTGGCCTAGTGTTGCTTTAATCAGCTTTTCCTTCCTTCCAAGTAGTAACTGCTCTTTTTTTTAAAGCTGCGGGAACTGTTATCTTAATGTTGTCCAACCAGACAACATGTTATTTAATTAAAGGTCCAGTGTGTAACATTTAGGAGGATCTATTGGCAGAAATGGAATATAATATTCATAGTTTATTTTTTCATTAGTGTACAGTCATCTGTTTTCGTTACCTTAGAATGAACTGGTATCTACAGAATGCGATTTTTCCTATGAGTCTGTCATGTTGAACCACCAAGTTTCTACAGTTGCCGAACAAGAGCGAACAAACCAAACACTGGCTCTAGATCGCATTTTCACAAGTTTGAGGCCACCGTAGTTTACACATTTGGAAATCTGAGCTGTATCCAATACGTTAAAAATCTGAAGCTTCACCACTAGATGCCACTGAATCCTACACCATGGTCCTTTAAGTGATGATGGCGGTTTAAACCAAGGGGATTCCACTGTTTTTTAGTGTTTTATCACAATACAGCAGTTATGGAGCGACATTTTCTTTTCTTTTTAGAGTTGTTTTTCTGTCCACTTTGCAAAATTCACTCCCTTTTAGCCCTGCTTTTGCTCTCCACCAACTCTTGGGCCACTATATTTACCATATTTACCAGCTAGTCTATACAGTGGGTTTTATAGCCTTTTCTCTGAAAGCAACTGCCTGCTGTGGCCACTACGAAAGCAGTGAGAGTGAACCAAATACAACAGTTCAACAAGGTAGAAATACAAGTCCTGTTCAGTCCAGTTCTGAAGTTCATAGATATTATTGGCAAAATGTACTGAAAGTATTAAAAATAGAAGTTGTTGTAGTTAGCCCCTGTGACTGGAATTATATATAACATTGTTAGATAATAAGCACATTTTACTGTTTTCAGTTGTTGAGGTCGAGAAAGTCTTAACTGTCTTTTTGGTTCTCAAACTACGGTCGAGCCTCTCCAAAGGGTCACAAGATCAATCTGAGGAATTGTGAGATGATTAATGGGGTAGGGAAGAAGAAAAAACAAAGTACTGCTACACACATTTATTGATTTTTTTGGGGGGGGGATTTGGGGGATCCTAATCTGTCTTGTTTTGTGATATATTAGATACTTAAACTTCTATGGGCCTCAAACTGTTATTTAAATGAAACCATCTGAGAAGTTCAGAGGGGGAAATGTGTATTTGGTGTCACTGCTTACAACTCAAATAGCTGAAACATGACAAGGGGCCCAGAGTTGACACTTATCATAAGTCAGAAAGGTTGAAAATCACTGGTTAAATCTCGGATGAGGGTTTTTTTTACTACAACTGTCAAATCAATAAAAAGAAATTAAACTATATTTCCTTCTGAAATGTAGTAGAGTAAAGTATAAAGTATCATAAAATGGAAATACTCAAGTTAAGTGTCTCAGCATTTTACTCAAGCACAGTACTTGAGTAAAGGTTTTACTTACTAGTTACTTTCCACCTCTGGTACTGCTTTTCCAACAGATCACCTGTCATTATTAGAATTAAGGACAACTGACATTATTTTCCTTGAAATCTCTTTTATTGTTATCTTTGTTTTGTTCAATCAAGCCTTTATTGGACACAACGATTGAGAGAAACAGGAATCATGAGGGGAATGACATGCAGCAAAGGCAACTGAACCAATTCAAACCTCCTTTTTGAGTTTCTGTATGTGGCACCATGGTGGCTGTCTCTGCTCATGTTAACTACCCACCAGTCAATTGCATGAAATGGTTTAGTGGTGAAATTATGTTATTTTCTGTCCCAGAATCAAATCGAGGCAGAGGCTTTTTTTTCACCAGGGGAAACAAATTTTTAGGAGAAACTAATTTTGACAGACGGCAGGAAACAGCTGCTTGACGCTGGCTGTTTCAAACAGCAAATGGAAACACTTTCATCGCCTCCCAATCGGTTAAATGTTCTGCCAGTCAGATAGCAAAATCCCGAAGTTTATTTAGACAATCTTTCTTTACTGTTTTGACTGATACAGTTCTACTTTATTCACTCTTGTAGTTTCAGTTTGCATATGGGAATGAATTTCTTGTTCATGTCTGATGTTTATGTTTCGAAGCAGTTGACCCAGTGATCCGGCTCAGCGCTCCTTCCCATTGCCCTACTGCCACATATCCTGAACAGGACTGCTGATACTTCCCCTCTCAGCCCACTAAATCCTCCGACCAGAGTCATGTCACACTGATCCCCAGCCCAGTTATTAGGGCCCATTGAGATCGGCTAGCATGTTCAGCTACGCTTGACTGGATGATTCCCATTTATCCCCAGCCCTCCCTCCCTCACCGCTCTCTTCGGAGACAGGAGCTGCCAGGTTCATCTGTTTGCCTGTCTCCTGACTTGTTAGAAGCCTCTGTCAGCCTTGTTACTGAGCCTGCTGATCCGTGGCCATAAACCTGTGCAAAGGTGGAGAGGTATTAACGAACCAGGGCTTTACACAGCTGTCCGACAAGTGGCTGAAAGCCCGACATCTCGCTCAAACCATGGATGTATTCATTACTGATGCTGTTAGCAAAAGCTGAGCTGTTATCAACCGAAAATAGATCAACAAATCAACATTTCCTCACTGTTTTGAGTTTGCGTTTTGAATTTTAAAAGCTGACTTCCACAAGCAGACAGATGCTCAGTCTGTTTCCTTTACAATATTGGATTGTATCTGAATCATTTTGTGTAATGACCCCAAAGTAATGGTCTATGTCTACATTGCTCAGTAAAAGCAATGAACTGGTACCATTTCTCAGCCCTATAATCTCCCACTGTCCTCTAGTATCACTTTATTGCATCCAGGTCTGCTGGCTTTAATATCCTGGTTTGTTAAATCAGTACATTTCACTGCTGGCTACGCTGATTTGTTTCCGGCAGTTGCTGTAATTACCCCTCATGGAATCAGTTTTGTTGGTGATGTTTACCAGACAAAACACTGAAAAAACAATCTACCCGAGGAGATGAAGATGTATCTGACCCGCTGGGAAATCTTTACAAGATCAACACCATTAATTACTAATAGAAGATTCCCATTTGATATGAGTGTAAGGCCAGTACATGTTCAATGAGCCTTCAAAAATAAGGAAAAACAGGATCATTCCTCAAATGTATTTAGCATGTTGCTTATATTTATTCATGAACTTCTCTTTATAAATTCTTGTATTTGTTTTTTCTTGATAAACCCATCTGGATGTTTCTTTATAACAAACCATGCATGTGATTCAGTTGCCTCTGCTCACGGCACACTTCATCAAATAGATGTCACCTGTAGCTGGCACAGTTTTGTCTCTCTCTTTGCTTAGTGACTTTCATTAACAGCAAGTGATGTTTGCGAACACAGAGACAGCTTCCTGTGTTTATTACCTCGTCTCTGTGCTCCCGCAAAAATGGAAAGCGTACCGTTCATTCAAACCTGGTCTGAAAATAGGAGGTGTAAATCCCTGTAATAAGTTAAGCAACACGCCAGCAGGCTCTGGATTGTTTCGAACAGAGAGTATGTTGTGCGTACAACTATGAAGAATGCAGAAAAAAAAGAACGTGTGAAGATGTGTAAGTGCCGCATTGTGTTTCAAGACTCAGGGGCCCTCGAGTAATATCCCTGCTGGCCCTCATTCTTAATGCTCTTGTCTCTGAGAAATACGCAGAGACAGAAATAGAAGAGAGGGGACACTCGAAGGGGGAGTTCAGCATCGGAGAGGAAGGGATGAAATGAGGGATTAAAAGGTGACGCTGGGGGTGAACACGAGACAGAGCAACTGTGATGAAGAAAGAGAGAGCTGAGAGAAAGTAGACAAGATTAATTAACTTATTTCCAACAACAGATCCTATTAAAGTTGCTGTCAGCACCAGTGAACCACTCAGTGACTTGCAGTAACTTAAACTGAATACTTCATGAGCTGTGCTTTTAGGCTCATTGTGATATGTATTCAGGATATATAAATATGTACATACAGAAGGCTGTGCAGCGTATGCACCCATCCAGTGTTTGCTCTTATGGTTTTCTATGATTATCGCAGCAGCGGTCAGATATCTGTTGCTATGCTGTTATAGAGAGCGGCAGATAGCGAAATGGCAGGTGGGTTTGTAAACACAGCATCTGAGTGATTCAGTGCAGCAGGCATTTCTCCAGGTCTGTAATGCCAAAGAGCGATGGAGCCGGAGAGGAGGAGGAGTTGGGAGTGTGGGGTGAGAGGCCGGCTGCCAGGAGACAGCGATGAAAGATTGATCAAGGAGGCCGATGCCTTTTCAAGGTGAGATCTCAGTTCTGAGGGAGGGAGGGACCTCATCCTCACCTTCTCACCTCCCCACTTCAGCTTTCAACTCCCATTTCTTTCCCCTTTTCGGTGCTCTGGGAGGGAGAAGGATCTCGGAGAAGAGAATGAAGCTGCGCTGAGGCAGCAGGAAGTCTCAGATTAGGGGGGTGAACCGTTGTCTGTTTTCTTTCCCTGGTGGACAGTAGTAACGCTCTAATGCTTTCCCACAGCAGTTTTTCAAACATTTCTTTCCCTGCAGAATATTTTGGTGAGTGTTTATTCCCCCCTCCCCCTTTTTTCCCTCGCTTTTTTTTTTTTTTTTTTTTCGAGCAGCCGTTGCTCCGCTGAGGCTTTTGTAGAACTCTATTATGTCTGTCAGCATCATCAAACACAACGGCAATATCGCCTCTGGGTGCTAATCTTCACCTTCCCTGATATTTAGCACCATTTGATCTTTTACATCTTTCTTAATTCCCCTGCCACGCAGACGCTCAGTTAAAACCACGCGAGGTTTGATCCCACTATGACAAAGCCTTTCTGACACTTAAAAAGGCATCTCCCTACTGTTCAACTCTCACATGCATTACTAACAGCGAGCAGGGTAGTTAGCAATAAGTGCTAATTTCACATAATTGATTTCCCTCTCAGTTCCATTTAACAGAATGTAAAGACCCTAATTGGAGCTCTGTTTCATTCTGCACAGTGTTTTTCACTCTCCATTATATCCTCTATACTATAGGCCTTCAAGGGGAAAGAAATGTCTGCCTCAAAAATGGAATTCATAAACTGTAAAGCGTAGCAGCATAGCAACGGGTTACAGAAGCAGGTTTTCTGTGAATACAAGGTTGCAAGTACGACTTCATGGGCAATGTCTGGAGGTGGAGAATAAATTAAAAACTCTACCATGCCTTAAGGGCTGGCAAGGTGCCCTTAATCAAAACACTTGGAGGAAAATTACACTGTTAAAAATCATCTGTGATTTTCAGGGGATTCCAGGAAGTACTTTTTGAAAAATGCTTTGTTTTTCTTTTCTCGCATTCCTCCTCGTCCACAATTTTAGTGAGTGCATTACTGCTTTTCCCATACTGCCTTTTAACATCCTCCAGTCAAACTAGTCTGGTCTTGTTGTATCCAACGGTTGGTTGCATGAGTCGTTAAAGAGTGATAATGACAGCAAGTTCTACTCTAAGGGTGTTTTCACACCTATAGTTCGAATTTCCATGCGGGAAAACACCCGGAAGTAAACAAAGAAGAACAGACTCCAGAGCGCCACTTTTCAGTTTTACAATGGAGGGACAACTACGCGGGTTGCTCTTGGCCCTGGTCATTGTGTATTACATAGTTTGCTCTTATCACTGTAGGCAAACGGTACAGTTTGAAAATGAGGCAAGGCTGAGGCTGGAAAATAATGTCATGATGCACTGGAGTCGCCAACGACGCATATTAAGACAGTTCAGGTGGAGGCGTGCATTAATCCTCCTGAACTGTGACATGCTCATCAGCCGAAAATATTTCCGATATCCATCAGGTAACGTTACGCCCGTGGTCTTCAACACAGCATGCACAGTGGAGCTGGCTACAGGAGGTGGTTTAGTCCAAAACAGGTGCAATGCTTCCTGCAGTTGGGTCGGATCGAGGTTGGATCACCACAAACGAACCGTACCAGAGTTTGTTTGGAACCGGACCGAGACCACCTCTTCAACAAGGTCTCGGTCCGGTTGTTTTGGTCCGCACCTGAGTGCGATTGATGTGTTCACACCTTCCCAAACGAACTGCACCAAGGGGGTAAACGCTCCAGGGTTCGATTCAACCGAACTAAACAAGGCAGGTGTGAAAACGCCCTTACAATCACAGCATGTTCTGTGACTGCATGAGATTTTGTCCTGTATGTCTGTTTGACATTAGCTCCATACAGCCACCCTGATTTATATTTGAGTTTTTTTAAATTGAAGCGTAGCGTTAGTTTAGGCAGAGCCTTAAAGCTGTGCTTGCATTAACCGGTTGACATCAGTTGCTTCATTCATGGTTCATAATCACTGACTTTTTCACCAGCTGTTTGGCTACCAGCTGACAGGTAACATCCAATTATATCCATGCAGGTGTGGATCACTATCACTTTGATGATACATTTATACATTTATTAACACTGTTTTCTGGCAGAGCTCCCTCCACCAAATAAACTTCCTCCTGTGCTTTGGGTTTTTGATATTGTTGATTTAAGAGAGACTTAATATTCATGTATGTCTTTATTGATTTGTTCTTGGTGCTGCTCAGATTCTTTGAGAGCAGAACGTTTTCAACAAATCTACCTGTTTAACCATTTTCTATGAAAAGTCAAATCCCTGATGTAAGTGTCTTTGACTGAACTACTTCATAACGATTAGCGTATTATTTCAGCGTGGTGCCATGTTGTCTACATTTAATAAGATAAGTTAATAAGACACTGAATGGAACCAAGCAACAAATGGAAACATCAAGGTGCATTGCCTGTGGCACTTGCTTTTCAGCATCTGAGTTCTTGGTGTGTGTCACATTATGTGTTAATATTTGATAATTTTCCTTTTTTACAAATTGCAAGGAACTTAGCTGTAGAAATTTGGACAAGATGTTTGGAATTGCTGATGGTGGCAAAAAACAAAAACAAAACACAATCCATAATAACTACTGAGCCTGCCAGAGCTAAAATTAGCTTTAAAAATAGATCACACCCAACCAACAGTCTCTGCCACTTTCCATCTTGTATTACTTTTTTGTTTTTGAGATTGCTCTAGTGCTAGTAGATGAGTCATAACTGATGGAACATCACTTTAATTACCAGATCTGTTTAACTGGTTCTCAAGGTGCAACATTCAGTTAAATAATTACATTTCTTTTTTGAGCATGTTGCAGGCTTGGTTATCTATTATTGGCTTCTCATACAAACAGGTAACTGCGGCAAATTATACGACTTGTGAAATCCCATCTTGTGTACATGTAGAGGCTATGACTGATGCAGGAAATCTCTAAGCATCAACAAAACAAGACCACCCATTTATAAAATATTTTCCCCTACAGCTGTGACATTTGCAACAATACATAAATGCTATGTGTACAGTTTTAAAATTAGTTATTTCATTGCTTATTTCATGCTACACGTGCTTGGTCACACATGATCATATTTGAACACATCGACATGAGGGTGTAAAGTTCATTCCAGAAAGCAAACATGCATGCGCACATATAGACCACCCCCAAAGGTGCATGAACACACATTCATAGTAACACACAATCTAATCCATGCACACTTAATAGACACATGTATGAATACTACCGTATATACAAATCCTAGAAACAGAAATACACAAAGAATAACACAGACACACTTTTAAATGACTGCCAAAAGGAGTAATGGTATGACACTGGCAACAAAACAGCTTTCCATTTACACCCTGCAGAAGCATCACACAAGATGTATTCATTTCCCAGACTAACAGGACAATCCGCCATTGTGCGTAATGTTCACTGCTGGGCCACAACTGCAATTTTAGTGTTTTACCTTTTGTCACATGAATGGAAAGTTTGCATTGGGATTCATTTGTTAAGTGAGTTTCTTTTGTCCATCCTTTCTTAAAAAAACACACACAAATGCATGTTCTCTGTCTGATATTGTGACATATCTTTTTTCAGAAACAAGCATTTTGCTTGCCTGTTTTACTCCTTTGTGTACCTCCAGCACATAATTCCCAGAAATGCAGTTAAGTCTAACAGGTGCAACCTTGGTGATTATCATGCCTCCCTATCCTGCAAGTGTACATGGTCCTGTATCCATGGTAGAGAAAATGTCACAGTAGTGACCCGGAGCTATAAGCGGGCATTTAGGGTCCAGGCCCGCCTTGGATGATCTCTGTGCCCCCCAACCCCGACTGCATCATCTTACACCTTCTCTTCCCTTTACCTCCAGTTGCTACCTGATAATTCACATGCTTTGTTGCTATTAGTAATAACTAGTTAGTAGCATAGTAATCCAGTATTTTCAGATTGATGTTGATGTGAGTGACATAGGTGGCTATACAACTCACTGTGTAAATTCAGCCTGTTCTTTTTAATGATTTGGATTGGGCATGTTTTGTTTGTTTTCAGCTGGTCTGTGCAGATGCATTGCTGTGTTTTATTAAATCATATAAAATGCAGAACACAGGCACATAGGCCACCCATTATACTCCTTATGATCTTTCAGGAAAAAAGTGTCAGCTCAAGGTAGCCCATAAATTTGAAAATTGCAAAACTTGGCCATTAATTTCTTTTATTTTTATTACAGTAATACAGCTGTAAGGCTGCGGGCTATAAGCATAATATGTAGTAGGCCTAGATTTGATAGCTCAGTTCAGAACACCAGTGTATTGTGCCCGCCTCCAAAAATGTAATGCCCCCCACTCCCTCCCCAGTCTACTTGTTTTTATTTGAGGTTTACTGTTACTGCAGATTCTGGATACAACAACAGGAGAAGATGATATTTATTGACTTAGAGCCCACGTGGAATAGATCTAATGCCCTCATTTGGATTAATTTAAGTCAACATGAAACAGTCTGCTTCCTTGTTTTGGTTGATTTGTATCTTTCTCGTTTTGCAAGTATAATTTAATAATTTGTGCAAACAAATGAAAATTGAATATGCTCATAAATTAACGAAACATGTTTTTGAATTAGCGCCATCAGCAAGTGTCAAACTGATTTTACCCACTCGTGATAATTTGTTGAATTTACTTGATTGTGTTCATTAATATAGCCTGACATTTAGCTGAAAGAGAGAGGATTAATTGAATGATGAACCTTGTAGATTAAAATTCACATTTTTAAAAATAGGAAGTGATTTTTTTTAATGGCATTACCTGCTGATAACCCTGCCATGCAAGGTCTTTGTCAAAGCAAGAAAACAACTCACAAAGCTATTGAGAACAAAAGGGCTCAACCATTATCAGTATGCACCATGCCTAGATTTAATATAGATGCAGTCTGAAAGCAACTCTCAGAAATATGTTCACCTTTTATCCCCATATGCAAGCCAAGTGCACATTTTATATTATGAATGAAGTAGAAACCGGTGCACAGAACATACAAAACAATACAGCCCTTGTACTTTTAACTCACTGTCTAAATAAGTTTGACAAATACTAATAGCCAATATCACAGTATGCTATCAAAGTGATTAATGGTGGAGTCAAATTACATAATATCAGCCTGAGAAAGGCCCGGTCTGACAGACGTGGATGCTTGTTTTAGCCCATGTATCCTGACAAACAGACTTGAATTTTTTATGTATTTTATGATGTCAGCCTATAGTAGCACAGAGCAATCTTCATACAACTAAACATGGCAAAGAAAAAGAGGGGCGATGTTGTAGCTGTCAGATGGAACAAATCAGTCCCTAGCACTCCATTCCCAATCACGTATTCACATGTTGCAAGTTGTGAAAGATGGCAAGCTATGATTGGTTGGCATCCGAGGTGTAGTCTGATATGTGTCTCTGGCACAATGAAAGTATTATCCAGTCTGATTCTGGCGTTGGGAAAAAAATAAAACCCATTAGTCTGCTTATTCACATACACAAGTAACAACATTTTTGGTTTTTGACCAACTCACCCTTTGTAGTTTGCAGCACTACTGCGTATGGTAACAGTGGAAATACCAGTCCAGAAAGTGTAAAAAAAAAAAAAAAAAAAAAAAGAAAAGATGGAAAGGAGTGAGACTGACGTTCACAAGTTGGACTCGGTCTGTCATAACAAAGCGAGGCTTAACAGCTTTATATATGTGCTTGTCAGATGGTGGTGAGTTGAGTCATCTAAAGGACAAGTGATAAAGGGGGGAGGACATTGTTGTGGCGTTGTGGAAACTCCAAAGTACCTCTGGAGTTCATAGCCTGCAGTGTGAGTGTGTTTCATTCATGATTGGGATTATCATCTATAAGTATACATGACCAGAGCTTCTGTTGTGGAAATATAAGCTCCGTGTTGCTCTTTCTCTACTTTGGGCAGTAGCTCCCTTCATCTCACTCCTTAAACTCCCTGTGGTTTGCCTTGTAAAAGTTGCATTACTTCTTTCTGTGTCTGCTTCTATGTCCTTTACCATGCAGCATCACTATGGTTACATATATCTCATATTCATTCTCTGAGTTCTAAGCATACAACGTGTACTTAGGTACTGTTAAGGTTTTATTCACTCTCTGTATGTCCTCTGTCTTCTATCAGAGCTTTCGGCATGTCCTAGGTTATATAGAGTGTACTCATCCTCCTATCTCGGTCCCTGAGGTTGTATAAGCGTTGCTATATTAAAGTATGTGTCCCTCTCTCTCTCTCCCTCTCTCTCCCTAAAGTTAAATTATCTGGCTCTCACCCCCCTTCACTCTCATACTCTGATACTCATTATCTCTTTTCTCAATTTGTATGCAGCAAATTCCCAGTATGTTTTACCAGTATGTTTTTTTATTGTTTGCAGTGTTGATGTTAAATGCTCACGTGACAATCCATCTTGCCAGCCTTTAAGTTATGCACTTACCTATATGAGGAACTACTGGCAGCTAGATAGTGAGAGAAGCAACTGTGAACAATGGCAGCTCCTTAAGAGGTTAGCGTAGATTCTACTAGTATCAGTTATATCAGGACTGGAGGTTTTCCTTGATAGAAAAGATGTTTTCACTCGTCTACCGCCTGGCTTTGGCAAGAGTCTGATTTACCATCTGCATCATATGATGGTTCGTCGATCTGATTGGTGCCTGCCCTTTCGCAAACGGTTTCCAAGGACGACTTCTCAGATGATTCTGTGTAACAAACCATCTGGGGCATTTTCGCTTGAAACTACTTGATGTGATGTGACACCTTCTCTTAGCCTTCTGTTAGAGGGGTATGTGTGCAGAAAAGTCCACACCTGTCGCATGCAGCTCTTCCACTAACAGCATCTACCTTTGTCCACATCTTTTTACAAACCAATTTCAGTCAAACAAGGACTCTAGCTGCTAAAGGCCTTGAAGTGGGTTGTCTGTGGAAAACTTAAATGTGAAGCTGTGTGAGATGTGAGAATACATCTACATACTCTGTAGTAACCTGGTTACTGTAAACCTGCGTATACATGCAGCATGTCAGTAATCAGATTTTTATTTTGAAAGGATGGCTTTGTCATTTTAGTGATAGAAGTGTAAAAAAAAAAAAAAAAAAAAAAAAAAAAACCACTGATTAGAAAGCCAGTTATGTGTATACACGGTCAATAAATCAAGTTACCCCAGGAGAAATCTAGCTGGGGAAATCTGGATTCTCTAATCCTCTTCCCCTAATAAAGAAAGCTGGTTTCTCATTTACATGACGTTTAAGAAATCAGAAAATGCCGTCTGTATGAAAATGTTATGTAAATGCACAATAATAAATTCAAATGTTGGTGATGCCCTCTGAAATACCATGTTTTCTCTGTCACTGCTTTCAGACAGATATAAAGTTATATTTACTCATCACCTGTAACTTTTTTCCCCCCTGCCCTTTCTAACACTCGACCTCTCTGTCCATCTATTTTTATTCCTCCCTTTTCTTCACCCGTCTCTCCCTCTCTCCCCTTACAATGAGGATATTATTTACAGTAGTTTGAGTCCATATCTTTGACCCTCCTAGCACTGATAAGGTTATGGACTTTCTGTGCAGCTGGTGGCTGCTTGCCCACCCCTCCTAAAACCACACACACACACACACACACACACACACACACACACACACACACACACACACACACACACACACACACACACACACACAGACTGCTTGTCCATTGCCTGTGAATCATGGTTTGACCTGGAGAACAGGGGACGGACCTGTAATTAAGCCTCGGCGCTATCATTCCTCTTCTCACCTTTACTATCCTCCACCTTATACTTGTTTGTATCGCTCTCTCACTCTCTCTCTGTGACCTTTCTCTCTATTTGCCCTCATCCTGTTTTCTTGTCAAATCCCATTTTCCCTCATATTTCCTGGCTCCTAAATCCTCTCCTAGATTTGTATTTATGTCCAAATACAAGATTTGTGGGTTTTATCAGGCTAAATCACAGACTTGATTCTGCAGAAGACATGCAGACTCATCCCGTTTGCTCAGATGAAATGGAGGTTTTGGTCACTGGCAGGAGATTCTTTTTAATGTCGTCATTACTCTGACCAGCCACTGAGAAGGTATTTAGATCTAAGGATTATATTTCATTTTGATTCCTACCTCTATGCAGTATTAAGCCCCATTCGCACGGGACTAGAATTAGACTAGACTAGAATCACCTCATGTGATTTAGAATTACCCCACCACGTCTGTGTTTCGTGTGGCGCATTCGCACGGGATAAGCGAAGTCTGTGTTTTAACTCGAATTTACTGACATTATCCCCCAGATATGATGTCAAGGCTCTGCGTAACCTATGCATAACATATAATATAATAATAACTGGTGAGCCTGTTGAAAGATAGAAAAATGTTCCTTGCATGTAATCCATCGAATCATCTTTCGAGATTTCGCTCTTCTGATGGATTTGAGCTTGCTCTTTCTGCGAATGGGTCTCCATGCTGTGTACCTAGATGAGCCTCCTGAATTTGCACCCAAAATGCTGTCAGAACTTTCATTTATAATTGCCAACGCAGCCTCCATAATTCTCGATGCAGAAAACACAAAAAACGAATGTTAGATTTGTATTTGTCTGTTTTGTCTGAGCATAATTTGTCACATGATCTTGTCATTTGTTGATTGCAACACGAGAAGAAATTAGATGCACCTGGTTTCATGCAACAGATATCTCTGCTGATGCAAAATGTAAGTCTAAAGCCCGATTCGCACGGGACTAATATTATCACATGACCTCTGTGTTTGGCGAAATATGGTAGGTAATTTGCGTTGGAATTTTTACTTTACAAATTATGGACATGGCAGATTCGCACAGGATTAAGATCACAGACGACCTCCGCAATTATTACAAATTACTAGAGGTCCCCAGGTAATACTAGTCCCGTGCGAATCAGGCTTTAGACTTACATTTTGCATCAGCAGAGATATCTGTTGCATGAAACCAGGTGCATCTAATTTCTTCTCGTGTTGCAATCAACAAATGACAAGATCATGTGACAAATTATGCTCAGACAAAACAGACAAATACAAATCTAACATTCGTAAAGGAGGGATTAAAGATTAAGGGAGGAAAAGCTTTGGAAGAAAAACAAAAATAAATCCTGACTAAAAGCTAGTTCTAGAAATTGTCACACTGCATTGTATGGAAATGTGCAGGATTAGGAGAAGAGAGAGAAGAGAGAAGTTAACACCGTGAATTTATGAAACCACCTGGAACAGCACTGCAAATAACTAGCATAAGCTATCAAAGCCACGGAAACTGCTAATATTAGCCTATTGTAATACACTGTCATAGGCATGGGATTACAGGCTTGTTGTTGTTCTTATGTTTTTTTTACTTTGACTCCACCTGTAGACCCCCTGGACCTCCCAGTTTAATATTTCCTGAGCTTCGTTTATCCAGATGAAGTTGTCTTAGCTTCTCCCCTCCAGCCTCTATGTGTTTCACAGTTCACCCACTTTTAAAATGAAGAGCATCCAGTATAAAATATTTTTTATTACTAGTGCCCGATTAAATGGGCACTAGTAATAGACTGCCATTCTGAGATAATCAGCATTGGCCTGTACTATAATTCTTATGTATCCTGCTGTAAACATATACCTGCATTTCCTATAGAATAGAAAAGAATTATGCATGACTTTTCTTTGTTTTGACTTTGGCATTATACATTGGCCATCGGCAGCCCTGCTCTCTGAATATTGGCATGGGCCATTGAAAAATTAGTCAACCACTATTTTCAACTGTTAGCCAATTGAGAGTTTTTCATCCAGTCCAATGATTTGAGCTAGCAAATCTCTATACAGTGTTTTTGAGGGCCTTAAAAGGCTATTTTCTTAGCAGCATTTTTTTTTTTTTTTGTCAAATTAGGTAAGGGTTTTGCTTATGTTGTCAATCAGACCTTATTAAATAGCCCCACAGTCATGATTAAGCAGATGTATTTATCTTTGAGTATTAAAACTCTACCTACTCTACCTTTGGCTGTTGTTTATGCAGTCACACACATTGTATGTAATACAGATCAAATCAGGTTTTCATGTGATTTCATGGGCTAATTTCGGTTGTGATTTCATATACCTCAGTCTCTTTCTCCCTGAAGTTATATCAACTCTGTCCCATCACAGGACTGTGGCAAGGTCCTTCTGACCTCGCCTGTCATCATCGCCTGCCTGCAAGCTTCACAACCTTCAATCAATACTCAAACACTGCCTGCACCGTTTGTCACAATTTGTGTCTGTCTTGAGATCAGCAGCGAGTTTTACACACCATGTCTGTGTGTGCTCAGGCATCAGCGGCATGTTGTCTGGTAACAAAGCTGACTGTGGCTGGAGCACGAAAAGGTATTGAAATAATACAATTCTTGTAATGCGGTCGACTAAAATATGCTCTTAAGTTTGTGTGAGGAGCAGATTAAAGTGAAAAGTTGGATGGTATGAATGTTAGCTCTTTTCCAGTTCTGTCTTATATGGAGACTTTAATGGCAAAATACAATAAACCAATAATGGATTTGCAATAAAATTCTGGAGTTAGTATTTCCCCTTTGCACAGCTCTAGTGTAGCTCCATCTACAAGCAAGTGCGTAATCTCCACTCTTCATTATAAAAAGAAAAGTGCCAACATTTACATATCAGAATGTCAACGGCATATTTGCAAATTTTTCATGAACACTGCACAATTAATGACTTTGCTGCAAGGCTGTAATAGGAAAGACCCCCTGCTTAATATTGATAAGTATTAGGCCATTATTCTACCAAACACAACTAGTCGACCATGCTTAATCATCAAGTCAATTCAAATGTTTACGTTTGGAGCTTGATGATGGGGCATGAGTGCACGCGTAATGCTTTTTCAATACGGTTCACTGTGACTGATAGGGCTCTGGATTGGATGATGACTGTGTTCTGATGGAAATTATTCAACATGTATCAAAGTTGGCAGAGATCAACAGGAGAGGATTGCATAAATAAGCTGTTCCCTGCGGCCCCTGGTGCCTACTCTGAGGTCTGTTTGTAGGTGGACGGCTTGTGAGGGAGATGGTGTATGTTTGCGTGGGCAGGCAGGCCACTCATTAGCATATTCACTTCACAAATTTAGAAGGAAAGATGGCACCCGTGAACCTGCCTTCGGTCTTAATCGCACCTAGAAAGCACATACACAGGCGAGCACGCTGGCACAAAAAAACACACATGCCTGTCAACACGAGCACACTTCTGTTATCACACGCCTCTTAAACACAGGCGGCACATGCACACAGACACACATCTCCGCCACACTCAAACTCTCTCACTCACATTCACATCTCACATTAGAGTCCTCAAGTGTGCTGTTTGATAAATCTTCCCCTTAAGTCTATTATCCATGGAATACTCTGGTGGCACGAAAAAGCTGCTTTGAAGTCTTCCACCCTCTTCCTGCTTATTCTTCAGTATGAAAACACAGACGCAACTCAGCTGCCTACTCGCCTCCGATGCACAATATTCTGCTTGAAGAGTTCATTTTCAAAGTGCCAGATATGCGTTTTGGAAATCATTCCAAAGCATGTTATCTACTGCTGTAAGGGAAAAAAAACATAATTTGTTTTAGTTGTTCGTGAACAGTCATTTTGTAAGAGTGGGTGTTATCTTCCTTCTTTATTATACTGAAAGCCTTACTGAAGAAGGCCATGTTATTTACTGCAGGGCCACGCAGAGCTGCACATAAAAGTTTGATCATTACAGCCAATACCAATAATTATATCCTGAGACTTAAGCTGACTATAAGTACTGCTGGGTATCACGCTTGAATACTGTCTGCAGCAGTGAGTATAGAAAACCTTAAAAGTAGGCATTGAATTCTCTGTCAGATTTTTAGTCTTTATTATTTTTTCACTCAACTAAATAGGAAAAACACTAACTGTTTTATTTAGGCAGTTGTTGTCTGGCTTCTTGTTCAGACAACATTAAACACAGACACATTGAGAACTTTGGCACATTTTGTTTAATGAGGCATGGTGTTAAGAGCAATGAAGTCATGTTTACATTAGCTGATTGGCATCAGCTGCTTCATTCATGCTTCATCAACTGCTTGGCTGCGTGCTGACTGGTAATGTCCAGTCACATTTATACAGATGTACAGCAGGTCCATTATAACCTGACGCTTATTACAATGACTCTGCTAGTACGGTCATGCCAATAAATTTAGTTCAATACTGAAACTTGGGTATCACATTTTGACAAATGCAACAATACCCAGCCTTAGCTCACAGAAATAAGACATGACAAGCATTCCCACGAATATTATTCTCTTTTAACTGCAACCAAAAATACTGAGGTGAGGTGAAAAGGACAAGTGGTGTTCTGAAAAATATGGGAAGTTAGCTGTTGTAGTTTGGCCCGCTTACCAATACATCAGCAGTTGCAGAAGCAGCAGTGGCTGTGATTCACAGCTCATGGAGGCCATTAAGGTACTTAAAGTATCAAAATGAAGGGATGTGTTTGATACCAAGAGCATTGTAGCATGAAACTACAGGATCTAAACCAAATATGATGAACAGTACCTCTACCTGGGTTTACTAGGAGTGGCTCAAGTTACTCACTACAGCCCGTGTGATTTGAAAAAAAGAAGAAAGAATAGTTTTTTGGTTCAACATTGACCCACCATCGTTACCGTAGTTTCTTTGTAATTAAGAATTATAACATACATTTCAGGTGTGCCTACTTTCACTTTCATTTCCAAAGGAGTTTTATACAGTGCATGGTAAAACTGGGGGCTTATTAATATTGTGTGTCTATCATCCTCTGATAGCTTGTGTTACTGTCCCTGTTGGACTCCATTTCAGCGATCTTGCAGATCACATCAATTAAGCGTCAGTAAACTGTTAACTGAGAACTGAAAGTCAAAACAAAAGAGCAAAACAGCATCCCAAATGTATATAGGAATTGAAAATGGATCCTCTCGCCAGATTGTTTTATAGACAGTCTGGGGATTTTGACAACCAACCTCTCCAAGCAAACTATGCAACATAACTTTCTTCCTATAGGAAATCAACACAAAATAGTTTCCTTAAAAATGAGACAAGCAATAAGAATAAACTATGGCTGTGACTTTGAAATATGTGCTCATTGATACAGAAGTAAAGCACATTATAGATAACAAAGTTTTATCGTAAAGCCTTTTGTATCAAAGAAAAGTGACCAACATTCATGGATATTACTCCAAATATGATCATCTCAAGAGGGCCCTATTTGTTGTTCGGCCATAAAAAGACTTTGTGTTAAGTTAAAAGACAGAGTTAAAAGTAGTGCTTTCAGTTATTTTGCTGTTGCACAGCTGACAGAAAACAACACACAGAAAGAAGCCCATTTCCCTCTCCACTTTCGCTAACAGCCAGCAGGATCCTTGATTTCTCTGTTTAATGGAGGCTAACAGTCACTTGGACAGAAACAGAGACACTGATATGATGAAAGTTTTTTTTTACCACCCCGCACAGCACGAGGGAAACGTCACTGTGAATTTAAAGTTTAATGACATCTCCCTGATGTCTTTTATGGAGGATGCAGGGATGGTGGGCACCAAAGAGTACTTATTTGTCATTTTTGAATAATTAAAGACACACTCTTGTTAGAAAAACCTTTTGTTGTCTTGTAACTGACTCTGAGGCAATCTAAGCCACCAGACCTCCCAATGGCACTGAGTGCATTAAGCAATCACTCTCCCACTGCTGAAATTGAGTCACTCATGCATGCTGGTGTCTTTATGCAGAATTGGATGTGTAGTCTTATGGAGTGAAAAAAAACACTTACCTGAAATAAAATTAGAAAGTGGTTGGGAAGCCATAAGAAGTCTGCAAGGCACAAATGAAGTGAAAGCTTCTTATTGTTTTTTTCATCTCTGTCTGTGAAGTTATTTCCTACAAGGATGGTTTCTGCTGAGTATGGATGGGTATTGTTGCCATAAATTATTATTATATACAGTATGTATATATGTTATTGTTTAACATTCATCTTCAAACATTCCTGCTATATCAAACAGATAAAGAGATATGTGCAACTGTCAGTCAAGCTGAATTCGGGTAATTTCTATGTTCCCAGTGTCTTGTGTTCGGCAGATTTATATGGAACATGACAATAAAAAAAATCCTATGTTCCCCAGTTCTAGGGTTAGGATCCCTCCTAGGATCCCCCTAAATGTTACACACTGGACTTTTAAAGACAGCGGTATGTTTTAAACAAGCTAGTTTGTACAAAAGTATTTTTCCAGCTGCTCCCAATTGAAGGTGGGGTGAAAATCCTGCCTTCACAGAGAGAGGCAAGATGTCACAGGATAATGACACATCTGATATATCCATAATGAGGGAGATTCATTTCTCCCTGCCTGCAAGACCTAACTGTGTAGTCTTGTGTAGCATTACCACTGCTACTATCTGCATTCATGTATGACACAGGAAATTCCAGTTATTTATGCTGCCTATAGTGAAAGCACTTTGAAAATGTGAGGATGAAGGCCATTTTATTTAAAGGGGTTGAGATATTCTATAGTTTTTATAGTTCTATCAAGATAACTAGAACACTGATTGAACTCCTACACACTTATTTGAACTGACACAGCCCCCTGCAGCATCACCACCAAACTTATTTACCCCCTGCAGATATTATACAGACATTCTATGAGACAGTAACACTACCTGTTCTATAATACTACCTATTGCTCTCTTAAAAAGACTCAGCGTCACTTTTTATAAATGGCACAGATCTCCTTTTGCAATAAAACTGGTCAAGTGAAACCCAGTTAACTCCAGAGATTGAAGAAACACCAAATCTGTTCAGCGTGGGCAACTGGATCAACTTTTGTCGCCCCCACAGCTCACTGAGTCAAATCTTTCCCCCAAAGTGCCACTTTTGTGGTACATTTCCTCCTTGAGCCCCCAGTACATCAAGATCAGCAGTGTGAGGACAGGTTAGGGCCACGGCTCCATCCGAGGACTTAGTCTGAGCCCTGAAAATCATTAAACTTTGAATAGAAGTCACGATCAAAGCTCGGGCTCTCTGTCACATTGAGATAGTGCATGCACCAGATGAATGTAAGGATTTACAGTGAGAGTGCTCAAGGTCACCCGCCCAGAGGCATCAACTCAGAGGAATACTGTGTCCCTGGGCTGCTGCACATCCTGCTTTGTCTTGCTACTGTTAAATGATAAGATGTGCATGAGGTCGAGCGGATTCTCTTGGGGAAACCTGCTTTGTCTTGTAGTCCCCCTGCAGATTTCACCGCTGGCTTCCTGGGCCCTTTTCCAAAAATACCAGCAGCAGGCTTTGCGTGCAGACGATTGAGCGAATGAGACGAATGAGAAGCACATTGGACATTGTACAGACAGACTAGGCATGCAAACAGGTAAACTGGCATGGAAATAGTAAGAAGTCATACAGAGGACACGTCAGAGGCCTTTTAGCTGACAGTTTTATCCACCGTGACTTTCAGTGAACTTTTGCTTAAATTCCTCGATCAACCACGTGACAAGCCATCAAAAGTAAGGACCTCAGGGGTCAGAGGTCAACAGTGCAGATAATAGAGATGTAATAAGTATCCCTGTGTCCCTCAAAGAGTGCTGCATAATAAAATGGGAGAGAAATGACAGTGAAGGTATAAGAGAGATTTTTCTTCTTCAATACACAAAGGAATGCAGAGATTCGGATAACATGAGTTATTCAAATGTCATATCAATGAGGCAGGACAAACATGTGGGGTACATTCTCATAATGCATGCAGGGAGTCATCTAGGCGAATGATATGCCTTGGGGCAGAAAATGAAAACAAACAGGTAGGCAGGTTTATAGACAAGCAAACAGACAGAAGGACAGACAGTGCCCAGAAGAGCAGATAGACAAGATAGACTGACAAACTTAAAGACAGAGAGAGTGACACAGCTCTGAGGAAAACACACACACACACACACACACACACACACACACACACACAGAGACAGACAGCAGACAAGCTGGTCTTTTCATGGCTCATTCTGCCGGGGATCAGGGGAGGGAAACGGCCTCTCAGCAGATGGAATATTTATCACGTCTGGCGCTGGATTCGCTACCCAGTCACAGCTGAGAAGCAGTGAGACGGCTGGGACAGATCTGGGCTGCACAACACACACTGAGCGGATTGGGACGTGCCACGACTTGGGTTTCCTGTGCCCATGATGGAGATGAAGGCCTTGTCACCAACCTGTCAGCTCAACCCCGCCATCAGCCAGAGACTACACAAAATGGCCCACTAATGAATACAAGACAGCGCTTAGCGGTTTACTGGCTGCTGGGTACAAGTTCCAGGCGTCGCTAGTGGAGGTTCTTTTACAGATACACATGGCCCATCCAGGAACCTGTGGGCATTACCAGTCTCTCTTGCTGCCTGTCAGCTCGGTCTAAGAATTTTACTGTGTAGTCTGTCGACAGCCGAGGCAAAAACAAAATGTAAACGTTGACGTGTGTGATATCAAAACAACAAAAATGACCCACTAAAGTAAACAAACACAAACAAAACATCCTACTTATGCTACGTCAAAACTGTGGAAGTTTCAAGTTTCTTTACAAGTGGATGTCGTCAGTGCTACCAACCGTATCAGCGTGTTCACCATAAAATAAGAGCTCTCTTATTTAAAATTGTAGAAAAAACTTTTAAGGTACAATCTTAAGGAAGAAAAAAACGTTTCCATTGTGATTTGCTGACACTGTTGCATTGTAAAGAGGGAAGTCAGATGGAAGTTTTATAACCTCAAGGCCAACCCACGCCGACATTGTTGTCTGAAGCTTTGTTAGTCGTCTTGCTTGTGGAACAGATAAGGCTCCATTTAACCGATTTTCAATTCATACTGACTCCGAGACACATTTGTCATTTGCAACCCCCCGCTGTTTTACAACACTTCAAGTCCTTTTTTCACCCTATTGCACTACATTTCAACCCTGTAATCATACAAATCCACTTCTTTCAGTATATTATGAACTTGTGAACTACATCCACAGACTGCTCAAGACCAAAGTTTACCAATGCTTCGATTGGTGGGATTAAACAGAAAACAGGTCGCCGGTTTTACCCCTGTAACCTTACAGCTTGTGCCTACTTCATAGTCTCCTTTTAAACAGTTTTGAAAATGTATTCTCAGCTCATTCAGGTCAGTGTCTTCAATTGAATCTTATGTGCAACAATTACTTTTTAGCCATGCTAAAGTGGCAAGGCTTTAGATGGTAGAGATGCACAATATGGATTTTTTCAGCCAATACAATAACTGATAACCTGCTTATCAGGGCCGATACCCATCAGATAACCAATAATTTAGCATTTTCGTGTCAAAAAGATAACCTGTAGTTTTTACACACCTGAGGGTAAGACAGGCTAAAATGTAGTGAGGAAAAAATTAATGTTTAAATCTTTCAATGGTCTGTCCTAACCGGATGAAACTGACATTACTTGTTAACACAAAAAAAACAACAGTTGTGACTCTGATGTTCATTTATTCTTTCTAGTAAAGTTTTCATTGTGACCATACTAGCATGTTGAGGATAGCCATTACATAGGTCCCAATGTGCAATGGTTACCCAATAAAAATAGTTAACTTTCTGTATTTTTTCAATTTTACTGTAATCTGAATGTTTTTTAACTGAGCACAGAAGAAATGTGTGGTTTTCACTGACTGCCTCTTGTCAGTTTCAGGTTAAAGCAGTGAATCCTAACACATAAGGCTCATTCAAATACTTGTGGGTCTGTGAATAACAATCCTAGTGTCTGTTGATGCCTGTCAGCTTTACAGTTATTAATTCTTATCAGTTTACAGTCTGTTGGCAGCAGAGACAGCAAAATACATGGCTGCCATCGCAACTGACTAATACATAATACAAAATGTGCTTAGACTCAACATGAGGAAAAGTATCACACTATTCAAACTCAACACTCCGTACAAAATGTACAGAAACTACCTGAAAATAAGTTTACTGTAAGATCACTGCTGTTTATTTTTTGAGAATTGGCAGTTTTGTTTGACGTTGCAGTCTCACAGTCATTGACATAACAAAATAGTTCAAGCATTCACCACAATATGATCTTTCACCTTTGCTAAACAAGCTGTGCTGCAGTTTAAAATCAGATTCCTCTCTCCCCAAGCATCAATGCCTCTCGACAGCTTTTCAAAGCCAGAAAACAGCACTTGTGGAGATAAGTTCCATGCCATGTTAGGACTTAAGGATAAAGCAGCAGCGTTCATGAGACACATTTCTCATGTAACGATTTCCTCCTCCAGAATCCGATTTAAACAAAGGAGTTTAGTGATCCATTTCCTGGTGTTAAGATAAGAAGGGCAGTTTAACAGGCTGGCTAACGGCTCTTGTAACTAGAGCTCATCTGCAGCCAGACAGCATCTCCTGCTCCTCCCCTCCCTCCGTACTCTCCACCTCCTCCTTTCCTTTTTCCTCTCTTCCTTTCTTCTCATTCCTCCAGGGCTGCAGGCTGGCAGAGGCTGCACTGGTCAGCCAAATCAGTCCAATTAGAGGGGCTCATTTGGGCTAGTTGGAGGGGCTCAGGTGCTCTACTGGGGTGGTAAATCTCTGTTAAACCCAGAGCCTACTGTTCTCCTCCTCACATTAATATCCCCAGTTCCAAGCCCCCACTGTTATCAAGGTGATCACATCCAGGGCTTCCCTTTTTGCTTCTGTTCCCTCTCATTCCTCCCTATTTCCTGCAGAAATAGGGCATCTCTGTGCCGGCAGTGTACCTCTACCCAGAGGCAAGGAGCACTGGTTAGCGAACTGAGTCTGGGCCAGCTCGTGTATGTGGATTATCCATCATCCTGTCAGTGCTTTTAATTCAACGCAGTGCAGACGCCTTTAAGGGGACTTGACCTGAATAAGTTGTTGTTTGTATTTTGATGTAAAGGTCAGTCCATTTACTAATGATGCATTGAGGGACTGTGATTGGTGCTAGCCTTGCTGTCCAGGGGTTCACAGGGCAGGTGTACTCTGGCAGGGCGCCCTGTTCTCAGACAGCAGGGCTAAACCAAACCAAAGCACAACAGAGAAGCAACCTGGTTCTCTTGAAACATGTTTATCTGTTTGGTGCAGAGAAAAGAACACAGGGACCTAAGAGTGTGACTCCCCACAGTTTTGCAACACTTAAAAATCAATACTGTAATCGAAACAAAAGAGCATCCAGTAGTCAACCGGAGCACAAGATAAAAATAATGAGAACAGAATACTTGTCGCCTTCTAAGTCTGTGTGCGTGTAAGAAAGTGTGCCATTTTGTGTGTGTTGCATTATGATGTACTGTACATGTGCATTTGTGCATATGCATGGATGTGAATCTGCTGCATATGAGATTCTCTGTATGCTGTGCACACATGAAGAAATATTCAAAGGTGTTTTCATGAATATTTTATTTGTGTTTTAGATCATGTGTGTGCGAGTAAGAACCCAAGGATTTCTATTTGTTCTTCTGTGTAATCACAGGCGAGCTGAGCTGATCTAAAGGGAATGGAAATTACAATAGAGGAGCTGAGGCATCAGGTAGAGCTAACAAGGCCAGTGCATCATGCCTCCTCCGCAGGGATACCACCCCCATCACAAGACAACAGCTGCAGAATGTTTAAGGCAAACTGACAGTCCATTATATCAGTGACAGACATCTGTGTCTCCCATACCTGTGCACTCTCTGGCACTCATGTAGTTCAGGATTCAGTGCAGTGGCAGCAACAGGGAATTACAAGGTACTCTTATTGCAACGTGACTAATATGCATGGATTTGTGTTTTGTATAAGTGAGACTTTTCATATATATATACATATTTTTTAAACAATTTTCACTGAAAGTTTTTTTCTTTTGCATCGGAGCTGTTTAAATGCACATACTGACATCTAATAGTTTCTGTTCAAGTGAAGAATAGATTCATTGATTTTTACCCACGCTAGCTCTAGGGATGACAGTGTCGGTCAATCCAGCACTTTGGTTCAGACTAATATATCTCAACAACTATAGGATTTCCATCACATTTTGTACAGACGCTAATTGTCCCCGGACGATGGATCCTAATGACTTTGTTGATATCCTGGCTTGTAGTGTCACCATAAGATTGATAATTGTGGTTATGTTTAAGATATTCACAGAAGACAACAGAAGCCCAAACAGTGTTGTGTAGTGTAGAAAACTATAGTATACTGAATGTCGATATTTTTCATTAAGCTTTGCTCTATATGATCCTCGACCTAAACACACCCCTCAAAGCGTCTCCATTCATCAATACACTTCTGGCATTGGTAAAATCATCACTGGTTGTTGGCAACCAAGGTATACTTCATGTTATTAGTCCATATCAATGACCCACTGTTCTAACGATGTAATTTCTTGAATAGCGCTTAGTTCCCAAGTTGTTTGAAGTGTGCTTTTTTTCTTGTTTACTAGCATAATGTTGAAGAGCTCTCTTTGCTTATGCTCACATCCTGAAGCTCACACACTAGGATTTAAATATTCTGCTGTTCCTTGTGTTACATTTTTACGAACAGGCATGTATTTCACACTGCATTAGGAGGAACTCACAGGTATGGAAAACTAGAAAGCTTTGATTGACATGCTGGGAGAAAAACAAAAATCACACTCAAGCTTCCATGCCAAAAATAGACCCACAACTTCCTTAAAGAGAGCATATGCTTGTCAATTAAAGTTGACGGCCCCATTATGCAGGCAACAGTATATGCCAACCAACATCTACCAATGTGTATAGTGTATGAGTACACGGCGTGCTTGGAATGAAAAACACAACTCCTGTTTCATGTCAGGAAACTGAAGCAGTTTTAGCATGAGACCATTTTTATATTTTGCAGTTCTTAGCCATGCTAACTGGCTCCAGGGATGGCAATGATGGTCCGACAGTGGGTCCACTAAATTGGTCCAGACATATCTCAACAACTGTTCGATGGGTTGCCATCATTTTTTGTTGAGACAGTCACGGTACTTTGGTGATCCCCATAAATTCCCTCTAGCGCCACTAGCAGGTCATCTGATCATATTTTAAATTTGACCAACAAGCTAAACTAAGATGGTGAACATGGTAAACGTTAGATTTGCTTAGTGTAAGCATTTTAGCATTGTTATTTTGAGCTTGTTAGCGTGCAGATGTTTGGATTTAGCTCAGAGTGCCACTCTGTCCAAGTATGGGCTCACAGAGCTGCTAGCATGGCTGTAGGCCTTTAGTCTCATGCAAGAGTACATGCCAAAAATGTGATCAATTGACCAGTGTGTAGGATTTAGTGGCATCTAGCAGTAGAGTTACAGATTACAACCACCTTGCTAGAGTATGTAGAAACTAGATGTAGATACTGTACACTGATGGAAAAATGTCAAGTATCTGTAGTTAATTTAATCAACTGAAAAAAAATGAAGTATCTTCTTCAGGGTGCAAAGTTAATAAAAATCCTAAATTTGAAAAAATCAATTATCAGAATTCGGCCTCTATAGGTTAGGACTAAGGATCTGGTCTCTACTTACGTTAAGGTTAAGTCCATGTTTCTAAGATTTTTGTATTTTTTTTCTGTGAAAATGATGATGCATTCCAGCTTATTTGGGATTATCATGATACTGCAAGGACAATTAATACGGTCATAAAAAAAGGATGAGTGATTCAGTGTTTTTTTTTTTATCTCACCACAGCACTTAGGCACACTGGAGGGGATTAGTGCACTGCGAGCCTTATTTTAAGGGTGTGATTACATTTTCAAGGGCGAAAATCACATTATGAGAAGTGACTCAGGGAAAAGCCATGTCCCAGATGTATCAGGCAATGGTGCAGCGGAACTCTGAGAATATTTCTGAGGCCTTTGGCTGTGTAGAGATTTGTAATGTTTTGTCAGGAAAACAGTTTATCGACGGCGAAACACCCGGCCGATCACACATCTCCTTGCCCGCTGGAATTGTGTTTTTATCTCTCCCTGAGATCCTGCAGTGAAAAAGCCTCTGTTATGTAAAGTGCGACCGCCCAGATATATCTGTGCCCACACACCATCCATCTAGTGTCCGCACACCTACCCAGCCATGGCCATTTATCTACCCATCTATCCATCCATCCATTTTACTCTCTCTCGCTCCTCTGATCTGCTGCCCAGTCATAATCAGCCAGCCCTCAAAGGCAAGGCAGAGTCTTTTATCTCAATCAACCATTCTCCACTATCATCACCGATACATCTCTGGACCTCCTGCGTAAAATTAGATACCATATATTTTCACCCCCTGCCGACGCAACCACCCACCGACCCAGACTCGGACCCTTAAGCTCGGCCACGCCTTCGCTTTCAACTGCAGTGCTTTGATGAGGAAAGATACCTGTATTTGAAAACAACATGTAATTTCCTGGTTAGTCAAGGCGGAAGATGTATCGCAGCAACCTGCTGAGTGAGTACTTACTCTTTTTGTCTGATCGCAGGCTAATCACTGCATGGCTCGATGGTCCAGTTCAAGACACTTTCCAAAGTGAGAGGACACAGTTCATGTGTAAAATAAGTGCCTGCTTGGCTTTTCTCGCTGAGTTGCTACAGTATATATAGTGGTTTTGAGGTCAGGTCACTGTATGTGTTTGCTGGATGTACAGGTTTGTATTTATCAGTGTGTGTGTGTGTGTGTGTGTGTGTGTGTGTGCCTCTGTTGTTCTTTTACTATCCTTTGTGAACAGCTATGTCTCCGACCTTCAGAGTAAAGGCATGTTTTAAGAGTGAGTTCATATTTCTGGTAATTACATCTTTGGTGATAAGGATTTGGATTTAGTTAAAACTAGGATTATGCTTAAAGGTAAATGCAAGGTTATTAACGTGATACCTATTCATATATCAACTTTAGAACAAAAGTTACATACAAAACAGATAAATGAAGCAATAGGGAAAGTAAAAATAAAACAAATTGTGAAAGTTGATATCTGTGACTTTCGTGATGTGTTGCCCTAAGGTGGCATAGCATAAGTACTGTCAGCTAAGACAGAACTGAAATCCCGATCAATACAATATCAATTTCTCAATAACTGAGTATGTAGAGTGCCTTAGACCAATGTAAATGTGATGGCTTTAACACAGGCAAACACTAAAAGCCATCAAAGATGCCTTCAGCAACTCCCAAGCTGCCATACCTTGTATATTTAACAAATGTACAAATAGAATGAGACATTGCTGTTTAACAGACTAAAGTTAGTAGCATCTTAGAAGTCTTGTCCCCATGGTAGATCTTCTCTTTAACAGCAAACAAGGGTATTTCACAAATATGTCCTTTAAGGTTTGGTTGAGGGGTTGGGGAATGAGGAATGGAATTTTAGCATTGAAGGGTGTTAGTACTTACATACAGTATGTAGGTGTCTCTGTGCCCATCTGTATCTGTGTGTCTGTATTTAATCCAAGGCTGTGGGAGAGCGACAGGGACACTGTACCTCTGAGAGTTTCAGGGAGATAATTGGGACCTTTTCCCAGGTGATTACCATTCAGAGGGAGTTAGGATCAAAGCGAGGGCGCCCTGGCAGCCGAGGAGAGAGGGCATGGCTGCCTTCAGTAATCTTTTCAGATAAAACGCTCTCCCTGCCTGCTTCCCTGCTGGCCTCTGACCGTCCCGTTCCTTACCTGACTGTTCCTTGCTGTCAACGAGAGGCAGACCTTGGCTACACTTGCCAATTTGATTAGATTTTGAAGATTAGATAAGGATCGCATGATATGGGACCAAATGTAGGCTTCAATCAGAATCAATTTATCGGTTAACAACAATAAATGCTGCATTGGAATTTGTCTGCAGGGATACATTTTTTTAATAGGCATTAGGTCATCACTGATCAGTGACAAAGACAAAAAAAAATCATAATGTCATTAAATAAGGACAGTAATTGTAAGTCTCTATATCTCTCCCTCTAACCCTGAACTGAATGTATGCAAGTATGATTGAAGTAATTCTAATTATTAAGGAATAGTAATAAAGTAATGGCAAAAACACATTTTCAGCAAGTCTATTAGTGTAACCTTTTTAAAGGCTGATGTTTTGGAGATACGATATTCTCACCTAACAGATCCATTTCATACTTAGATTATAGTCACATTATCGGAGACTGATAAGAACATCTATACACGTTCATCACATCCCTGTAAGTGAGATCAAGTTGTGAAAGTGTTGTTGATGACTGAGATGTTGTCATTCTGTCAGAGGCGCCTCATAAAGGCTGAACCTGCTATTATCACATAACATGATAAGATTATTAGGAGCAGTGTGATCTATTGAATTACGTAAGTGTTTTACCACGTTATTGTCTAACTCATACAGTACTTATTTTATTATATTTTACATTATTATTATTATTATTATTATTATATTTGTTTTCAAATTAAAACTCAAATGGCGATGTGGTGAAAGTGACACAGGGACATCAGGACATAAGGTGCAACAAGACATTGTAGGACATAAAGTTCTTTTAGCATTTATCCACTGTACTATTGTGTGGCAGCAGTTAGGGTCAACCTTGGGGTCGCCTCATATAGGGTTGCATGCTACTAGGGTCTTGGGAGATAAATAAAGTGATGCAGTGATATCCAAAATGTATTTTAGGATTCTAAGATAACCATGGAAAACCATAATGTATCTTTTATCTCTCAACTTCTGCTATGAGCAACAGGCCTGCAACAAAACAATTTGAATTGTAAAAATAAAGCTAGTGACACTGCAAACAATATGTATTTCATTCTACCCATCAGATAATACTTCAGATAATACTTGGGAGATTTAAGCAAGATATTCATAGCAGTGACCCAGAATTCAGTAATTAATTACAACTTCAACAACAGAGACAAGGACAAGCATCACTTTCTTAGTCTGTGTCTACAGAGATGTCACAGATGGAAATAACGGCAAAATGTGATTCACCCTCAAAGGCATTTTGTCCTTTTCCCTTTTAAATTGAAAAGACGAGTTGAGTGTTTTTTTTACCAGATGGTTACACATAAGATAACAACACTTAGAGGCCATCGGGACATTTCCAGTCTTCATGTCTTTGTCATTCTTATCCTCTTCCAGCACGTCTGGTCACGTACAGAAAGCAGGCGGCGCTTTGAATGTAAATATCTGTAGACCCTATCTCAAGGCTTGCCCCATCGGCGGACCTCTGGCATGACAAGAGAACCAGGCTGCATTATTCACAGCCGCAAATGAAACTGTACCCCCATGAGAGAAGCAAACCCAGCAGAGAACACACACACTTGACCCGGCCTTCTGTTCATGCTGTTTCCACATCTTTTGGCCCCTCTAAATCTCTGCATCACTGTAGAGGTGCATACTGAACAAGTAGCCACATCCCCACGGATGGCTTCAGGCAGCTCAGATTAGTAATGGGAACAGTTTGCTTAGAAACATTGTGAAAAATTTGTGTGAAATGAAGACCCGATAAAGGCGAGCATGAGCAGTTCCTGAAATGTGTTGAGTGCCCTTGACGTGGTGGAGTTTCCCCTTGTGAAGATCTTACACACAGATAGTGTGCCAGTAAACAACCTCTCCTGTAAATATCCTGCCAGTGAATTCAAAGCTTATGCCACAATACATAACAACATAAAGACAGTCGGTGTATATTGATATTCATCTTGTCATGTTGTGGGACGTATGGACAGGTATTCATATTCTGTGATGGCATTTCAATACCAATAAACAGAAACCTGGCAAAGGAATAAGACAGACTCTTGCATGTAAAATACTTCATTGTGTGCTAAAATATTCTCTTAGCATATACATTTAATAACAGGACAGGGGGATTGGTTATTAAGAGTAGAAAACAAATTAAAGCAGTAACAAGTCTGAAAATGTATCTTGGCAACATTTTGGAAGCCCAACAGAGTCTAGATTTGTGCAAGCAGTAGTCGTACGCAGGCAAACTTCAAGTGAAATCAGTGTCTGTAAAATCGAGTGATCCTGACAGACAGATGTTGGCATATCCTGTAAGGACTACAGTCTCTATAAATACAGTCATCACAATGACACACTTCAAGGCAAACCAAGACCATGTATTTTGATCAGACATTGTTTCTGAGATTTCCAGTGTCGTTTTTTGATGCTTTGATCCCTACAAGTTCCATTTACTTCCATTAGTATTGTGTTGCTGGCAGGTGTCTCACAACGTGAGCAAATAAAACTAACAATTTGAAGCCAAACCTGCACTCTTTTACTTTGCAACTTGCCATTATGCATGTGCCTGTGCACATTGCCAGTCTAAGCAAGTAAGAAAGTGAGCAAGCAATCAAGTGAGTTAGAAAGTGTGGGTTTGTTGAGGGAGTGACTAAATAAGTCAGTGACCAAGGGAGTTAGTAAGCAAGTCAGTGAGTAATTGAATGAATGAGAAAGCACATAAACAGCCCAGTTAGTCAGCAGGTGACCGAATGAGTGAGAGAATGAGCAAGCTACAAAGATATGTAGAAAGCCTTAATAAGTGTTTCCCCTCTCCATATTCCCCCCAGCAGCGAGGCCACTGAGCCTCCGGGCTCTCGCCTTGGGCCAGGATATCCTGCTGCAGCGCGGCCCTCTGGGAGACGAGGGCAGCAGCGACAATCCTGATGTGAATGCAGAGCCAGAGCTTTAGTCAATAAATCACCAGCCATGACTGAAGTGCTTGAACATTGAACCTAAGTGTTTGAAAACGTGGCACATTTTCTATAGAGTCACATTCAGACAGTTCTGTCAGCGCTGATGGACTCAGAGACCCACAGAGGCAGGGATAAGACAGAGTGCAGACTCTGCTCACCAGACCACACATTTGTAGAATATCATTAAAACAAACCTCAACTTACATACAGCCTTGTTCCTGGTATCACATATAAAGACATACAGCTTTGTTGTCACATAGGATTAGCTCTCTTGATTGGACAGTTAATTGGCCTCAAAGCAGATATTGGATAGTTGCCAGACATGCCATCCACCAAAAATTAAAAACAGTCACAGTTACTGTTCATTTTATCCAATGATTAATTGTTCAATTAAGCGTTCTTTAAATTAATTCTTAATCTAAATGCAGTAATGCATTCTAGTTTTCTCTACCATTAAATACTGAAGGTAGGGTAGGTCACTCTGCCTTCATGAGTTGCTTCTACTATTCTATAGAATAATTTCTGGGTTTTAATAGAGCATTTTTGGGTCCTTTGCTGCAGTTACAGAAGCTTTTCCACCCCTACAAGAATAAATATTTTGGGTAAGTACTTCATTTATTATGCCAGAGCTGACCACACTGAGCTTCACAGCTACTCTGCAGAAACCTTTAGGTGACATCACCGAGACTACCTCGATTTTTATTTATACAGTATATGTTTCTGACATGTTAGGATCAGAATCAACAACGTAGTACTATGAAGTATTAATGGCAACTGGCAGCCCTGTGAGTTGCGTCTCCTGTCTCAACATCTAGCTAATGCTGAGTTACAGCAATCTGTCTGAGTAATATATGAAGTGCCTTTAATCTTTAATGTATGTATTCATCAGTGCATATGTACTGCATGTGTCCAGATGGTTTGTGTTTAATTGCAGAGTGCCATCTCCATTCTCTCTCCCTCTTCAGTGTTCTCATAGAAAAATATGATCACTTCAACCAAAGAATACTAAATGTTGAATATCGTGTGGGGAAGGATTTGAATTGCAAAGAGGAAGGAATTATAAATAAGAAGTGACACTGACACTGACTGGGAATGGCTTGAATGCTGAAACATTTGGATTTGTAATTACATCCTCTTTGCAATTCAAATCATTTTCTCTTGCACAGTCTATGACTTTCTGCAACCTTTTGAGCGTGGAGACCCATTAATGTCTGTTCCTGGACTGTTACTTTGTGCTGTTTGCATTATTTTGGGTCCCGAGGAGTGAAGTCTAATATACTTCAACACTTTGAAGCCAGGCTTGCAAAGAAGTTATTGATTTGTAACAACTACAGTACTATCAACAAATTGAAACAGACCTAGCGCTGCCTGAGCTTGTGGAAGTAAAGTGGTTGAGCAGCAATGTTTACAGTCAGGCCAAAAGATTTCAGGCCCAATCATACAATTATTCTCTTTTAGCTTATTGTTTTGGATAAATGGTCCACAAATTAAAATTTTGGCTCAGCACCAGGTAGCTGTTTTTTTTTTTTTTTTTTTATTAAAAAAAAGTCAGACTCCACGTTACCTGGCTACTTCTTCAACAACAACAGATAAAGATTTAACAACTAGCTGGTAAGAAAGTCCAGTGCACTAAAGCACCAGATATTTTTCTCAGGAGTTGCCAGAGACCTAAACAGAGCTAAAAGGAAAGTCAACATTAGACATATATTGACTGCAAATAAACTGTTAATGAATGATAATAAACTTTGTGTACTGCTAATACATCCTTGGTGCCTTGCATTTCAGACCTTTGGTGTGCTGCATACATACTGCTGGAGCACTCTGAACACCTCAAATCCAGTCCAGTCGGATGAATTAAGAGTGATGACAAAGTTGACAGTTGCTTTGAAAAAAACATTTAAATGACATTTAACAATGGAAGCTAATTCTTATATTTTCAAATGAGATCTTTAAGCCCTCTAAATGCTGGGTAAACTATGAAATAGTGGTTTGAAAGTCTGAACATGCTCAGACAATCTACTTGTGGAAAATGAATAAGAAATGAGTCAGTCCTCACTGTAGAACTCCCATCAATGTGCCTTTGAGAAGAATTTAACTCGGTTGCACGAGTTGTGATTGTACCCAGTGGCACCTGAGGCCTCAGTGTGTGCAGCTGTGTGAATATGAAGCAGGCTCTTGTTGCAAATGAGCGCGCTCAGCAAACTCACCCTAGAAGAAAATAAAAAGATTGAACATTTTAGAGAAATAAATGGTTTACCCAGTTTTAGACAGAAACTCAGGATAAAGTATGAAAGCACATGATGCCATTTATCATTGTTTACAAGACATGTCCTCCCCCCAAATCAAGATCTGATAAGTCGGTCCTGACCTGCGGGATAATTCATCACAGCCACTCGAGCTGGTTGATGTTTATGGTGATACATGCCTGTGGGTATTTCTTATTCCTCATCATTACACTGGCCTTACAAGCCATCATTTATGAGGTATTACCCTGTTTAAGCGGTTCGAAGCTGCCTGTAGTTACGAGCTGGTGAAAGCCAACTCTCTGAATTCTTCTGTGTGCAGTTTAATGCGACTCAAGGAGGCTCTGAATGAAAGCAGCTGCATGTGCACAGTCATACACAGATGAGAGTCCTCTGCACACATATCCTTGTATCCCTCTAAATATTCACACGTGCACTTTAAACCAAACAGGTTTCACAGGCAGACACATACAAAAGACACTACAGGCACTTGGACATGCACACAGGAAGAAAACTGGAAGTTATTCACTGTGAATAAAAGTATGCGTAGTGCACATACTAACAGCTGTGCTTACGTGATGAGTTGTTTAATGGATAAGTCCATCAAGAGAAAATTAATCAGTCAATTTTGACTTCACTTAATTTTTAAGTTTTTTTTTAAGATTACTTAATTGTTTGTTTTTCAAGCAAAATACCAAACATGGTGCTACTAACTACTCAAATGTGAGCATTTGCAACTTTTCTTTGTTTTATATAATTGTAAATTGAATACCTTTAGGATTTTAACTGTTTGTTGGACCGAAAAAAGCTATTTAAAGGCCTTTTGGGAAATTGTGATGGGCCTTTTTCACTACCTTCTGACATTGCATGGACTAAATGATTCATTAGTTGATCGAAAAATAATCCACAGATGAATTCATAATGAGAGTTATTGTTAGTTAGACATCCTTCGTAGCAGTAAATGTGACTTTGTGAATTTTGATGCTTTCAGGTATTAAAACAAGCAAATAAGTAAGGAAAGAAGGTAAGACACAACATAAGAAGAGGAAAGAAAGGAAATGCCGTACTGTATAACCAGGTATAGACAGGAGGGGAAAAAAGAAAGATGATGTTAGTAATATTTAGTTCAACTTATGTAAAATATAAAATCCAGTCTGGAAAGTAAGTTATGTCGACAGCAATCACATGAAGGTATCGAAGTAAGAAGTACAAGTCCCTCAGTACCAGCACCTCTCTGTGTCAGCACTTGACTTTGTTACTTTACACCTATGACAGAAATGCTTACACCTTCTTACACAAAAATACCCAAACACATATTTCCTCCCACAGACATTTCACTTGTCCACACTCACTCATTAGCTACTGTACACACACACTCCGTCACTCCACGGCCGTAGTTGACAGACCCGCCGACTGTGTCGATGTCATCATTGCAGTCTATGACAGGGCCACTCCGCTGTGTGATGAATGTAAATCCTGCATCAGCACTGTCTTGTCCCGTGGGCTTGCTGTTGCTGGTGCACCGTGTCACTCTTCATCACCTCCTCTGGACCGACAGCTCACCACTTTTCCTCAGCCCACTGCCCATCACAGACCTCTAGGCTGCTTCTAGTCTAACTTCCCTCTGTCGGTGTCCGGGGAAAGTGGCAAGTAACTACCTGTAATTACTCCACTGGAATCACTTGTGTCTCTGTGTTAGTCCTCCTTTCTCCTTATCACCTAATTCATGTGATATGGTATTGTTGGTAAAAAATTATTTTGTTCACTCAATTTAAGTCAACAGATACAACCCAACTTCAAAATAGCTTTGTTAATTTATGGCACTCTTATAAAGTAACAATCAACACCTCACCGTTGCTTATAAATTATGGATTCACACCCATCAGAGTCAATTTAACACTTTTAGATAGTTTTGACTATTTGCCCCAGAGCTGGATCAGTCCTTTGAGTGGACATACAACTCTCTAATCAACACCTGTCAACTCCTGATTATTTTCTCACAAAAAACAAAACTTGCTAACACTGGAAAGTTTGCTGAGCATCGCTGACATCTGCAAACTTCAGCAACTCATGACAGCAACAACTCAGTGAAGATGATACTTCAGATTGTATACTAGTAGGCCAGAAAGTAGGCCTACGTCAGTTCTGCTGTTTAAAGGTCCAGTGTATAACATATTGGCAGAAATTGACTATAATATTCATGTGTTGTCGTTTGTGTATATTAACCTGAAAATAAGATTCTTGTATTTTTGTGACCTTAGAATGAGCCGTTTATATCTGCAGCCTCTCAAAGCAGCCAGAATGGCTGTAGACTCTCACGTTTTAGGCTTACTGATATTTAAATATCATATTTAATATTTACATTTGACTGGTTGTTTTGTTGTTAATGTTCACAGTTAAAGAAATTAAAGTCAGTGAGGCCAATCACTAAATCCAGAGATTATTATTTAATCCAGGGAGTACCTTTTCTGTCCGACCTTAATGCATATTAACAGTACAGTAGGTCCAAATTGTCCTATTATTGCACTGACATTATTTTGTTTTCCTGCTCGTGCTTCTGTTTCATTACCCTTACTGGTGCTTTCTCAACCTCCCCCAGTCCGTTTCCCCCAAAGAGTTTACATGCAAGCCATCTTTATTTTATTGTGAGCTGATGGACTAAGATGGCGTCAATGCTCTGATGTTTAATGGAAACCAGGTCACTGAATTCTCTGTGGAACACACACACACACACACACACACACACACACACACACACACACACACACACACACACACACACACATACACAGAGTTTGGTTGAGTCTATTTTAGTGGGAATTTATCGAGCACCTATTTTTAGTGTAGGACAGTCACTTTATTGGAACCAAGTCTGTGGTACTACTGCTGAATACCAGCTGCCATATCTAAATCCCAGCAGAAGGATTCCTTTATCGTCATTTCAAAGCAGAATGTTTGTGGGCTGCTTTCAAAAGGTGATCGATTATAAACCATCTGTCACTGATTACTTATCCCTAGAATCAGTAGTAATCCAGTTTTTTCAGATTTGGAATATCAAATCAAACAAACATGAATGATGGCCAAAACTACTGAAAATAGTTGTCAGGTTGTAAAATCAAAATTAGAAATACTTTATTGATCCCCAGGGGGAAATTTGTTTAATAAATAAATAATGTTCTTCTGTACATTTTCTCTTGTTGGGATGTGATGGAATTTGGAATTAAATGATAGATAAATATTCAAGTTATCTCCAGTACATTTCTTTCTTGATGTCCTTTTAGTGAAACTAAAAACCTGTTAGGAGGTAGCTAAAGTTATTCAGTTCCTTTTTCTGTGTATGTTCAGTGGTTTGTCATGAGGCACAGGGACCGGCATGATCTGCGGTATGGTTCATTCAATAATCTAGTTTTTGATGTCCCAGTGGGTTGTTTAATTCCATTTTTGTTGAATTTGATTGCAACTGGGGCCTTTCTGTTTGGAGTTTGCATGTTCTCTCTGTCTGCATGGTTTTCCTCCTGGTGCTCCAGTTTCCTCCCACTTTCCAAAGACAATTAGGTCAGGTGTACAGGAAACTGTAAATTACCCCTAGGTGTGAGTGGGTTCGCTCTGAGAGGTTTTATCCTCACTACAAATGTAGGTGCACATCCATGCAGGGAGATAAAAACTTTTACATAAAGGTGGAAGCCAGGGGTTAGCCTTTGATGTTTTTACTGGAAGCAACTGTGAAACTGTGGTATTGGATAAAAAAACAAAAAGCTTGTGCTAAAAATGAACTAGTACAGTAACTTGGATTCACAAAGTTATAGATAGCTTTTCTTCTCCTCCATTTCCTATAAACCCTAGATCAATGCAAGTAAAGCATGACACAAGTCAACTAGCAGTGGCTAGTTCAGACATGACAGCAGGAGAGAGACATTGCTGGCAATTTTATGTAGCAGAAATTTATTCTAAAAAGTTGGAAAAATAACAAATAGATAATAGAGCTGCCCCCTCATAGTTGAGTTAATGGTAAGTCGCTGAGAAGAAACTTAGTGGACCCACTTTTCATCACTCTGATAATCGCAGAAAAATAAAAACAATGTCAAGCTCCATTTGGGAGCTGCGCCTTGTCACTTGAATGAACATATTAGGGGATTGTGCGATACAAACCTTTTTCTCGTAACACAGAGTCACTTACCGATGCGCTGCTCACTGACGGTGGGCGCTGTTACATATGCTAACTGTGACTATACCTGGACTGAGCTTAAAGGACAGTAGCAGTTACTAACACAGGAGCGCAGAGACCCAGAGGGGAATGCTGCTTTCAGAAAAAAAGGATTAAAATAAACTCTTAATGAGAGATCGCACATAGTTACAGAAGCTAGTTTAAATATAGGTCTGTGAGGACTTCACCTTTCTACAACAAAGTTAATAATATACAGTCAGAAAACAAACTGCATGGTGCTGCTTGGGTGTTAAAAGGTGTCCCTCAGGTTCTCTAAAGTTATTGGTTGCTACTTGTTAAAAAATCTGAGGCACTCTAGAGGAGAGCAACTCAAAAAGCCTTTAATATCTCATGACTATCTACTTATAGTAATTGTCACAAAAAGAGGCATACTTATTTCTGCCATTCAGGCCTTCATCAGGGCAAATTCAAAATGGTTGCCAGTGGGCTGTTATATCTGCTATTTCCTCAACAGTTCTAAAGTTATTAATGTAGTTAGCATATAGTCCACAAGAGTATTGAAACATAATGCACTGTCCCTTACTGAATCAGTATGGGTTTGTGATTTGACCTGTGTTTTTGTGCACATCCTACCATAATACCTTTATAACTACATTTTCACATGCTTTGAATGATCTTTTAAAAAGTTTCACAAGACATAGCGACAAGTGTTCAATCACAATTTGCAGGAGACAATGACACCTTGAATGACAGCTTGTCATCATTGCGCTGGTTGGTAGATGTGCGTTTTTTTTAAATGATGGCAAATATCTCCAGCTCAAGTCAGCCCATAAAAAGGAAGAGGCTATCCAAACATATATCTGAATGACAGATGGCCTGTCAGTCCTGTCAGTGGGAATGAATACAAAAATTTCTGTCACCTGTGGTGGACTGTCCAACCTGAAGCAAGATTCTGCAAGAATTCACCAGAATGCAGGAAATGTGTTTAAAACTCAATATGTCATGCAGGAGAACCCCAAAGGGCGGCTGTGTGATTTGTGCTGTTGACATGTTGTCCCTTATGTCTCCATATTTAGAAAAGTGACAACCTTAGGAACAGTAAAAAGAGTAAATTACACAACCTCGACAGTAAATTAACAGTAAAATGCTGTGGTGTAACATTGTTAGTTAAAGTACTGATAATGGAACTGTGCCAGTAGGCGTTGCTACTAGCAGCAGGGTATTAAACTGAAACCAACTGCCAGTGGAAAACAGTGATAGACTGGTGACCTGTGCAATGTGTTTTCTTGCCTTTCCAAAACTCAAATAGTTAAAGAGATTTTACCTGACAAGTTGATAGCCTCCACAATTGTAATGGATGAGTTCAACAGTGGTACAATCATGGAACGTACAAGAAGAGAGGTATGACCCTGTTTTACCATGGATACTTGACAAAAATATGGTACATATCTTCGAATTAAATCTGTAATTTACTTAGGTAACTCATTTTGATACCGCTTTTTGGTTTTTGTTATGATACTACACAGCCTGTTCTTCCTGCTGCCCTCTGGCAAGGGATACAGAAGTATCTGGAGCTGTACCACCAGACTACAGAGCAACTTCTTTTATCAGGCTCCTCAATTCATCCTCCGCACTCCAGTTTATATATATAGTTTACTCTTATGACTTATTATTTATTTAACCATTTATAGCATTTTTGTTTTGGGAGTCGCATAAAAGGACTACAAGATGCACATAGTGGGAGATATGTAAAGCTCTCTCTTTCTCGTATTAAGTCTGCCTCTCTCTCTCGTCCTCTTTCATGGACACACATACATCTATTTTTTTATTAGTTACACAAATAACACTAGCTCTAAGCTCTTTAGCTAAGCCCTTACAAGCATGTTAATTTACTCAGTCAATTAGTCTATTAACTGCAAACACATTTACGTAATTTAAGTTAATTCACACCTACCAGCCAATCAGAATAGAGCATTTTCAGTGCCCATACAGGTTTACATAATGGATAGATGGCAGAAGAGCTTCCTGTTAAGTGACACAGGAACAGGCCTACTTTATGCTTCACTTTTATCAAACAGTGAGAATACATGTATCAATATCGTCGCAGCTCACATCTAATTTCTGTACATTAGTTGTTTTAACACAGAGAACAGGCCAGGAAGTGAGCTTTAAAAGCAGAAATCTCAACACCTGAGAACAATGAATAAATGAGTCATTAGTTTAAATCAATGGCCCTACCGGCTGCTTGCAGATTATGGTCATTTTGTAGTACAAGTAAAGTAAAAGTAAGTAAAATTCTCTTCTCCCTTTTTACTCTTATATTCCCTTGATATCATGACCACCCATGGTAAAAATACATGCTGGAACTGAAGTAGCAGTTGGTATTAAACCAGGAAGAAAATGGCATAAACAAAATTGGCTGCAATTGACTCTAGCTGATAAAAATAACACAGTTTATTAAATTAAATGTTTGTATTTCACATGATCCATTATGCACCAACCATAATGCAAAAGCGGTACGTTTGGTCTTCACGGCCCCTTATTACCCCACTGACCCAACTCTTCACAGTCTAAATCCCATTGATATGTACAAGGAAGCATTGATTACATTTAGTCTTTCTATCTAATCCCGCCGAGTACATGAGCCGTTAATGTTTAAATCAAAATCAATACATAACTTAATCATTCAAACTCGTCTCTAATTTGTTTGTCACAATCGATTGCCTTGGCCTGAGCGTGCTGTCTGCCTCTCTCCTTGTCAATTAAGGTGTGATGTGAGCAGACTGTAGCTGCCATAGAGGACTGGGTGGTGGAGGTTTATGACCAGCCCTGCTGACATTATGATCTATCAAATGTTATGACCTTGGGGATATTAACTAGAACTAATATGGAGGCAATAGTGAAAATGAAATGACGGGAATGATTTCTCATTCCACACACAGTTGTGCATGTCCAGGGGAATGTAATTACAACATGGATATTGCTCATTTACACCAGTACATTTATATTGCCAAGGAATAGTTTTAATATATTATCCCACTACTGTAGCTACTGTATTGCATTATAGTAGCTACTATAACTTAAGAATCCCGTATAGAGTACATGCATTCTGTATGAAGGCATAGCTGTGGATAGATTTAATCTGCATAAATGTAAAATGAAGTGGCAATTTCTAAAGCACTTAAGACCACTGTAGGAGTGATATCAAAGAAATTGTTCGATAGCTCAAACATAGAAGTTGATTCAGATTCTAGTCAAAATCGTTTACATTGAGCATCATTTTGCAAGGGCATTGGAAAAATGGGTTGTGGAACTTGTTTTTCAGTAGGCTTTTAACTCACCCTTCAATGGAAAGCAGCTTACAATGAACGTTAGACTAAGCCTCCGTTCTTAGATTATAAGCAGCCGACATTAAAGATTGTACAACTCAAAGCCACAGCATCTTGACAGTAGATGAAATAAATATCATACAATAACAGCAAATTCCTTATATAAAAATCCATCTTTTTATTGACAGCTCAGATCCTTTCATCTGCACCATTCCCACATGAAAATCCTGTGTCAGCACTGATGAGGCGATGAGAACCTCAGGCAGTAATTATGGTTCACATAAAGCCATGGAATGAAACAATTTTTTTTTTTTAAGACTGTACTGTATACATTGGCGCAATGCTGCCCGGAGGAAACAGCAGCAGATTACATATGTGTCAGACACTTGCAATGTCTAGAAGAAGTTCGCGCTCAAGCCCAAGCTCATTTCAGACTCATCTCTTATTAGTCCCTTTGAAACAAATTAAATGGAAACCTGCCTACGTTGTTGAGATTTACAGGTATCAAGGTAGTGTCTTTTAACAGTCTGGGTGTTGAAAAGCTTACTGCAGTGTCAGTGTTTTGAAGGCTTTGAGGGATTTAAGTGGTTCTAAGTTGCAGTGGCAGAAACAAAGAGCCATCACTCAATGAGAAAACTATCATACTAACTAATATATTGCTTTTATGGGACTTGCAACTTGGTGATTTGGGGTTTTTCAATTGAAGGATTACATCTTCTGTCATTTAAGAATAGTAGCACCCGTTTATCATCAAAATCCATTTCAAAGCATGCTGGATTAACTCAGAATTGCATTGTGGTCAACCTGAAAACAAAGCTTTTCTTTTGAAAAGCTGACATTACTGAGATTCAAGGTTATCACCCGACAGTGATGACATATACTACCCACTGAACTCTGACCCCATAGCCCCCAACTTCATTTACCCTTCTACCAAATTCAAAGGCATGTAAAGGTCTCCCCAACTACTGGGTGGAAGTAATTTGCTTGAAATGTGGTCATAAATCCAGCCAAGCACTGAAGCTTTATGAGGAATGTTGGGTTTATCGGCAAAGTCAGGAGTGATCTCCGCCTTTTATCTGAACTTCCACACACTGCACACTGTGATGAGACTTATTGTGTTGGAACTCACTGCAGATTTAGGAGTAATAAAGGCTTTAACATCAGTGTGAAAGCAGTAAAGAAACACTTTTTGAACATTGCTGCAGCTGATTTGTTACTTACTAACATTACTACCCAATGAGATCGAAGCCCATGGTGCCAAATGTGAACTTATAGGCCCCAAACTGTGTTTAACCTGATGAAAAATTCATGTATCTTAAGCTCCTTTGATATATCTGTCTCAATGGTATAATCTATGAAAAAAAGTTACATCTTCTTACAGTAATGTGTCAACTTGACACTTTGGCAGTAAAAATACAGTTGAGTGCATAAAATCCAGCCCACATGGAGAATTTGTTTCAAATTGTACCATCATTTTCAGAAAAAAATATATTTGAAATGTTTCCAAGTTTTCCATTTGGTTTCCATTACTTGTGACCATTTCACAACACACAACATTGTTGAAAGCTCCCTGTAAAATTTCAGTTTTATTACTTTGAGTCCAAAAAATGTCTCACAAATGTGTACTTTTTACTACATTTTAAGCCCAAATTGTCTCTTTGTGGGGTATGGATAATCTTTTCATTCTTACTTACCGATGAAGAGTCTCTTTGTGGGGTATGGATAATCTTTTCATTCTTACTTACCGATGAAGAGCCAATACAAATGTAATAGCCAATTACTAACCAACTATATATTTTGAAGGGAGTGTTTAATAGAGTTACAATTCCTTCTGCTTCAAAAAAAGTCATAGTTTTACATAATTTAGTGTAGATAGGTAAGTTAATTTTATTTATTGTTAATGTTATTATCAAGTGGTACTGCTGTAAGCAATGAATGTCCTTGGTAGTGCATTCCACAATACTCTGACATCTCAGTATCGATTGTAAGATGCCAGTAAACATTACATTCAGAAAGAATAAAATAAATGGATTTTGTGAAAAGGATAACATGACTTTGGTTGTTTCTTGCGGTAGAAAGTCTGTTGTATAGCAGTGCCAGTCAAATATCAAATCCCCGAGTGTCCTTGAACGCACCAACAAGTATACCAGTTTAAAAAACAATCCCAGCTTGAAACTGCATTACTACACAGCAGGAGAAATATAAAACACTATAGGTCAGCATTAATGTATAATGTGCATGATGCGTAGTTAATGGACTCAAACGTGCAGTCAACTGTTTGGTCTTTTAATGTATTTATGGCGCACTAACTCTTCTTTATGATGTCGAACTCAAATGAATGTATCTAACAAAAACGATTCGCTCACAAGGTGACATCCACTACAGCATGTTCCTTAATTGGAGACAAATCTTCTCAGGGGCTCTTACTCTGATGTGTATTGCTGGAACCTTTACAGATAAAACATTTTGTCTCTCTCTTTTCACTTCTAACAACCCCCAAACCCATCTGCATTCAGAAGGTGATGGAGAGATATGGCGAGTGAAGTTAGGACCGGCTGGCAGGGGGAATGAGCAGCGGCCTTCGTCTTTGAGTGGAATCGATTGCTTGTACAAGTCGAGGGAAATGAGAGAGATCTGACCACCCTTGGATTGGCTGGAATCACTCACAGACAGAATCATAACAAGGGCCAGAATGTGTGTTTGCGTGATAGATTGATGATGGAGCAGGTTTATGTGTATGATGGTGAGATATAGCCTGTTTATGTGTTTACAGAGTTAGTGTTTTAGCATCAAATACCTTCTTCTCATTCCTTTTCCTTGTTTTCTCATTTCCTAGAGCTGAAAATCACACAGCACCTTGCTGATTCGAGTCATTTTACGATTGTTATATTCCCATCACCATTAAAACTCACGTCAGTAAATGAGTACACCATTTATAATGCTGTTAGATGTTCAGATGTGAGTAGGCTTCAACCGAAATGCCTTTTGGGTGGTTAAAGAATGACTGCAACTTCTTCCCCACCACATGCTTCCCAATGTCGGATTTGGGGTAGATGCATCAGACATGACCATAAGTTGAACTAAACACTGCGTCTGACTGTCAAGACTGTCAACACCACTGAACATTTGTTCAACTTCATAAAGCAACCTATCTTAATGCTTTCCAGACAAGTGACTTCTTGTGCGAATAATGACTGTCCTCTCTTAGAGGCAAAGATGGAAGTAGTGTGATGTTGATGTAACACCTCCAAATCTCTTGGGTAGGAGGTTGCAGTGAATGGTTGGACATACAAAAGTTAAATACCAGAGGTTGTGGCTAGCATCCTGTCTCCTGCCAACAGTCAGTGTTGGTTTCTTTTCACCCTTACCACGTTCTTTCCTTAACCTTGACCAAGTTCTTTTAGTTGACTAAACTGAACCTTCAACATAGAGGTGGCAGATCAAAATCAGGTCAGAAATTGTTTCCTAACAGTCAAGTGGGTCATTTTGGAAGGCTTAAGTTTCTGACTTTGGCACCAGAGACTGTGGATCACATCCCATCTCCTACCAAGAGTCAACACTAGTTTCATGACAATTATCTTTCCCTATCCTTGACCAACTAGTTCCCTAAACTAAACCAAATATAAAGGTGGGTGATTAGAAAACAAATATCATGATTGTTTATACTTTTGCAGTCTTTCACTAAGCTTTAACCAGGAAGTAGCATACCGCCCATCAAGGTTAAACAGTTAAGAGGTCACTGGCACTTTTGATTTAGTACAGCTGAAGGACTTTGTGTTAGTGAGAAAATCTTTTCACTTTCTTCATCTACTGAACACTTCTATTACATTTCCTTGCAACTCATGTTGTCCACAGACATAGTTGTTATTGTAGATGGATGCCCATTGAGCAGCAAACAGCTCCATGGAAGAGGTTTAAAAAGATCTCTAGTTATTGAAGGATTCTTATGTGATCAGTTGTGGAAAGGAAGCCATGCATGAATGCCTGCAAAGACAAACTGTAATCTTTACCGGAGAGAGCAAAGCAATTTAATTGCACCTCTCTAGGTATCGAATTAGTATCTGCAAGTGGGTGAGTTACTCTATGGTAGTACATTCTCAGCTTTTAAATTTTTAATGGCGTGCGTAAAACTAAGAACAGTCGCAAGTGGTAGTTTGAACTGATTCTAAGTACCATTCAAACAGGGCTAATGCTTGCAGAGCTCAATTTAAGGAACTATCAGAGCCGAAAGGACTTCCATCCCTGACCGGGTTAGTAGAGGGGCAGAGATTTAACGGAAGGAGACGGAGGGGGGTAGAGGAGGCTGCCGGGGTGGCTCTGCTGGAAATGGAGGCCATAGATCTGTTTGTTTGGGGATTAGGCCGGGATTAGGACTCTAATTCCCTTCCCTCGTGTGCATAATTGAAAAATGTGTCTGCCCATCGAAGGAAGATGAGAGGCCGTGGTGCCTGAGCCCCTTGCAGCACTCGATTTTTAGGCTGACAAGCTCCAAGGCAGAGTGAAGAGGAGGAACTTTTAACAATGAGTTTCAGTCGAACCAAAGTCCACAATTGAATTCCACTCAGCTGCGCAGAGTCGGTCTGTCCCTCCGTCTGTGTCTGTGAGGGATGAGCTCTCTGACTGCAGCAACAAAGCGACAGACAGCTGCATCCAACTAGCTTTTTGTTCCATGGCCGTGAAGAGAGAGTTGCTGTCATTGTAGTCTGTAATAGAGTGCCTGTCACCTTGGATTCTTTGTATTTTTCCCTGCAATTCTGTGTACTTTATTCCCTGCTGGCCCCCTCTACACTAAGCTCAGGCATCTGCTGGAAATTTCCTGTATGGTTTTTCAATGCATGACACCTTGCAACATGGAATTTCTGTGTAATTGTATGGATAATGCAGAGATCTACACGAATCCAAGACCCTGAGTCCACTTGAGGTGTCGAAAATCCATTGTAATTGTGTTTTATATCCCTCTGCTCTTTGGATACATCTGATGCTGAATGATTGCATCGCAAGGTGGATGATGAAGCGACCAGAGATGTATTACTATAAATCAGATCAGACAGTGCCACAGAGCTGCATTAGGCTTGAGCAGAAAGCCTATCTTTTATTTGTCAAACGCACATGTAAAGATCTCCCTGCGTACTAGATGGGGGTTGTACGTTTGAAATGTGGCCATAAATCCAACCAAACTGTCCAGACTTTTGTGAAAAATGTTGAGTTTATCCACAATTTCTCTCTTTTATGTCAGTCAGAGTCAAATTCATCCTGGAATCATTTCTGTCTTTTATCTTAACTCTTGACAATATACACCGAGCGCTTTGATGAGGCTGGTCGTGTCGGAGCTCGCTACAGATTGAGCCGTCACTTTTCTCAGGCTGCTGAAAGCTCAGTATAGTCAGATAACAGATACGATTACACTTTGACATCCAGATGCTTCACATCTCAGGGCCAAATAGACTCACTCATCTCCAGTCTGAAAACTTAGGATGAGCAATAAACCACAAATGTATTCCTTAGAAATCTCCAGTTTTTAGAGTTATCTCGATGAAGCAAGAGACCACAGTTCCTGTGAATATAAAGTTCTGTTCTGTTCTGCTGACAATACCGGAGTTTAATGGTCAACAGTATTTCAAAAGATACAAAAAATCTGTCTGGGTTAAATAATTAATACTTTCCTCTTTCAACAACTATTTTCATGCCGGGACTGCTTGGTAGCCAAGAGTAAAAGCCTCTTGTAGTTCCCCGTTATGAATTTATGGCTAGTAACTGCATGAATATAAAGTAGGTTGTTGATGAAAAATACTGTCTCCCCAGCAAACTTTCCTTAAGCAAATAAAGGTTAAAAAAACAGCAGAATTTGGCTTGAACAGGATTTAAATGATCTTTTGATACATCTGGGATTCCCAGACAAGAAGCACTATCGATCATATCATCTCCCCCCTGGGCCAGCTGTGATAAGGAAGGTGTCGGTAAGATATTTGATCTCTTCTACAGTTAATTATGAGTTAGGCTATTAAATCTTGCGTTTGCATTCACTCAAGCCTAATTAATTACTTGCATTTGTCCACTAAACCACAGACATTTAATTGAAATGCAGATTTGAAAAAGTGAGTTTGTCAGAATGGGAGGAATGTTTTCACCTTTTGAAAGAGTCTGAAAGGCGTGTGATTAGATGAGAGCGAGTGATGACCTTTTTTGAGTTCCCTCGTACACCTTAATTAAAATTCATCCTCCAAGGCCAAAAGACTTCTCTCATTTGGGTGATGTATTCCCTTGAATGGAAAGGCCGATTAAATGTGACCAATGCTGCATTTAGGAAATGAACAGTCAGTGCTGTTTTACTTGGCTGGGGCTATAGGAAAGTAGCAGTGTGAGTAGATAGAGTTATCAGGGGTCCTGAATTGATATGAACTCAAATTTGTAAGGTTAGTCACCAAGAATACAACTGAGCTGAGAATCTTTTCAATGCTGAAGGACCAGTGCGTAGGATTTACTGGCATCATGATTGCAACCTACTGGCGTGTAGGAGAAACTACGGTGGCAGAGAAACTCATCATCTAGCGGTGAAGTTGCAGACTGCAACTGAATACCCCTCCAGTCACCCAAACACTATTCTTATTTTCAGTTGATAAAACATGAACAAAATCATACCCATAGATATCATATTCCATTTCTGCCAATAGATCCTCCTAATTTGTATACACTTGACCTTTAACAAATCTTATTTCGATAACCTCATACTCAAAGTTTTGATGTGTTGATTTACTTTACCATAATTTGTACACGCATTTACTATAGTTTAAGGCATTAAATACTTTCACTCATCTCTATAATTTCCTATATTGACTCCTTTTTGTGTTAAAAATGTAACATATCTCATTTTGTAAGTGAGGTTGATGATATCTTTTTCCAACATTATTAAAATCATGGCCAGACAGTTTGTGACTGCAGAATAACATGTCAATGTTTTTAGGTGTTCCTGGTGTTTGTCTGCGGTTAATCAGGTATTTGCGAGAATTATGGGTTCTTTGATAGAATGTCCCCATGGGAACAGAGCACCTTAAACCATAAAAAAGGCTATTAACCCAGACTTTGTGCAGTCTACCCCAGCTTGGGGCTTTGTCTGTCATTACTGCCATTTCCTCTGGTCTGCTACACCTCTTGATTGCTGCCTTGATAGTGAGATAGATAGTGTGACAAACCACAGAAAGATTTTCTCATTTTCCTTAACGTTGTGTGTATGAAATTCTGCAGACACGTTTGGAATTCAACTGTTATTTGTAGCATTTTTAAGAAGTGTATTGTTTTTATTTGATAAGACACAGTAGATAGCTGACAGGATATTAAGGGAGACAAAGACGAGGGCTGACATGCAGCAAAGATCACCTGATGGACATGTTGCGATTACGTGGTCAGTGTCTTAAACCCTGAGGCCACCTGAATGCTCCATTTCTAACATTTTGAGAGCACATGGATTAAGATCAGTGTGTGCTTCAATCCAGGTCCACTACTATACTGATATACTCCAAAGAATGTCAAGCTAACTTGCCTTTATAAGGGTGATAATATGAAGTTATTTGCACCTTTCTAAGTGCAATCTCTCAAATAGCCTGGGCACTGTAGTGAATTGTAGTAAAATGTGAAGTGCAATAGACACAAAAGAACTCAAATTCTGGTTATATCCTATTTTTGTCAACAAATCTCATGAAAATACTCACTAACAAATTGATCCTACTAACAAGTATTGTCTGTGTGTTCTAGTTTACTCCTCCAAGTCAAGAGCTCCATTGTTGACCACAAACACATTAATGAGCCACACTGGGTGGCGTCTTCCATCATTACGATGAACTCACACACTGCAGTTTATTTTGAATAAATCGTTTGCTAAAAACTACAGTTTCCTGTTAGGAAGTTAATGAGCCTTTTATAAAACTAAATTATATATTTTTTTATATATTTGACCTGTTGTTAAAAATGTCTGTCTTCAGTATGAAGTAAGAGGCTTGGGGAGAGCAGACATGATAGGGAAGTCTAAGAGAGACATTTAAACATATTGTTGATTTTGGTATTTTAATGGTGTTTTCATTGACAATAACACACACACACAAAATATATATATAGCCTGATCTTAACCCATCAATGGATAAAAAAAGTTTACATTTAAATTTTTCAGTACAAAATAGCTAATAACTCATTTAACCAAATTTTTGGAAATACTGTATGTCCCTATATGTTCCATCTATTTACATTCCTCACTAGCCCTAATGTAAATCTGCAGTTGACCTCAGACATCTTTATTAACTGAAATTTATTATATTCTCAAAGTATGTCATGCTTTTTGAAAACAACAAATGTAATCCTTTGAATCTGAGAACCCTCAGGGCCTTAATTGCCAAATTGAATCCCTCCTAGTAGTGACTTGCTACTGTTGCGATTAAATGAACATGCAGTAGTTGGGTGCGTGACTGTATATATTCCATACTCCTGCCCTCCCTGCAGTGTAGCTGCAGGTTTACACAGTGCACATTATGGTCTGATCCAACCAATGACAATAGACACACTGCATAATGGTGGCTGCAGGGCTGCTGTAATTGGAATAGACAAGGTCAAGTGCGGCACTCCCAGTTTTGAAGAGAGCAGAGTGTGCTTTTCTCCTACCCTAACTGTGATGCCTACACAATATGACATCTGTTGATATAATATTGTGGCCATGCTGCCAGGCAAGTATTGGGGCAATTGCAGGTCTGTGGCGTATAAATCTTCACTCACCGAAAAATGAACCGGACGTGTTTACGTTGCAGGAAAGTGAGGGAAAGTGTGAAGTGTCTTAGGTGAGAAAACATGTTTACCAGTTGTGGGAAATCAGGAGGGCATATTTCATCAGAGATCATAACTTTGTAAACATGTTTACTCAACAGAACTGTGTGCTGGACTGATAAGGTTTGTCCTGAAACGTAATGGAAGGCCCCGGCATCTTGGCAAGTTGGCATCAGGGGCCCCTGGCAGCAACCAACTGCCAAGTGCCATTTTCAGAATGCTAAGGGTGATGTGAAATTCGCATAAACAGCTAGTTCATGTTTACAGCTGAATGGTTTGCTATGAGTTCACATGAGGTATAGTAGGATCTAATATCTCCCTGTCAAAATGATTAGTATTCTAAGAAAAGGTAGTGTGACGCATAGGCTTTCTGAATCTGCATTATTCATCAGGACTTGGCAAACTGTGGGAAGCCCCTGCGTGTTTGTGTGGAGCCCATGGGAAAAGCTTCGCGAGGAGTTCTTGTTCAGAGAAACTTTTTTGCTTGCAGCTCCTAAAAACAAAGTGCTGTCTCTTCAAAGATCACCTGGACACTCTTGTCTAAAATGGTGAACATAGATGATGGCCAGTAGATCAGAGAGACTGTCACATTGCTGAAAGGTCAAAGATTTCCTTGGGCGATATACCTAATCCTTTACCTGTAAGTCAGCATGGTTGAGCCTCACCTGATGAGAACGTAATTTTTCCTTTTCAAGTTGCAGTATAGCACTATATTAATAACCGTATAATAAGAACCTGTATATATTACCCAAGACAAACATTTCTTTTGAAACTGGCTGCTTAAAAAATGTGTTTTGAGAATTTGATATTTATGGAGTTTTTTTATGATTTTGGCATTGTCTAATAAGCAAGAGTAACCCAACAAACCGGGCTGGTTATTGTCATGGGCTAAAATCACTTACTTTATATTTTGATGAAATGTGAAAATAGTTATGTAATAGATTTGTTTTTGGACATTGAACACGGGAGAGAGTTTTTCTTTCCACTGGGCACAGCAGCATCCATTTAATCTGTAGCAGTATTTTATTTTGGCAGCTGTTGGAGAAGCCAATGTTTCGTTGGCAAAGAAACAGAAAGAGACCAAAAAAATTTTCCTTGTCAAAAAGGATTTGAAAAGTAGACACCTGGGCTTAAACTATTTTGTAAAAGGTGTTACAATATTTTAAAAGATTTGGCAGCACAGCATCTCACCTACATACACAGTGTGGAGAAGTATCTTAGTCATTACAGGAATCTGTGATCCAAATGTAAAGCAAACACATGGAACTACTAACTTCATCACTTTTAAGAGCGCTACTAATGTATGTATCGTTTTAAAATGTGATGTCTTTAATTATGTAGGGGTTTTTTTGTATTCCGTCTAATAAAAGCCCTTCTAGGGACGAGTGTTGCGAATTCAAATCCACTATGAACACTATGAAATATCAGTAGCCTAACTGTGCTGTGTATTGATAAATCCCTGGTGCTGTCCATGGTGCTGAAGTTGCAGTCGAAATTGTAACTGTGCTTCTCACAGTCCAACCCTTCTGTCAGTTTCACCATGGATCTATAATATTCTCTAAACTAAATACTTTAAATACTCAGCTCAATACTATATTGTTGTGTGTATTCTCTATAAAGCGGCGTCACCATGATCAAAGTGACAAGTAATAGATGCGGAAGATCATTCAGTGTCTGTGCTGCTGAAAATACACCCCCAGACAAAGCCACCTCTGCAACTATTTTCAGCTGTGGAATAATACACACTGGTGCACGAGTGTTTGCAGCAGCGAGTCAAAGAGTCAAAATAAAATACAGTATGTGTGATCATGGTAATGAAGGAGCAATGGAGGTCTATAAGATACACAGGCAATATTTGTTAGTTATATTTGTTGTTGGTTTTCATGGGATTTCTTGACAGAAATAAAATAAAAATGCCACCAAACTTATCCTTTAAGAAAGCATTACAGATTTAAGCTTTAAGACATTTTTCCATACCATAGTAACTACTGCGCTGGTGGTCCAACCCTCCAGCATAAGCACATGGTGAGGCAGCTGTGGAAATAAATAAACACGCAGAGGTGGACATGCGTAAGTGAGGAAAAAAACAACATATACTGATTACACATGGGGGTTTCTTTTTAAACAGTTTACCCGCAGACCATATCACTGTTGATTTTCACATAATTGACTCTCTCTGCTGGCTGCACTGTCAGACTATAAGACTGCAAATCCTAACCTCATCGAATCTGGGACCAACACTAACTACCAGTTACCTGTAAATACCTGCTACCAACCTACTGTATGTTTTTTGTGGTGCAGTGAATTTGGGATGTGCACTATCTCAGGTCAGTAACAATACTATTCCAGCCTGAATCACAAAGATCCTCTGCCGTGTCTTGTGATGCATTAAATCTGTAAATTTCTGGAGGGTAAGATTTAGGCTCCTTTTTTTTTTTTATTTGTCTGATTCTCCTGGATTGTGACTCAATGGAACACGATGCGCCGGATACCATGGCAGAACACAATCTTCTATTGTCATATTGTAAACAGATGGGAAAAGGGAATGAAACATGACAAGGCATCAATAAGCACCAAACAGCCTATTTTAGTCTTGCATTCTCGTGTTTCTGCATGGCCTCTGCATTGCAGGACTCCATTGTGCTGCAGATGGGTAGAAATAAACAAGGACCACGGATCTTCATAATGACTTTTCTCTCAAGAGATTATGAACAGAGACACTCCACTGTGGTGCTATGTTAAGAAAAGCTTTTCTACTGGGGAATTGGATATGCCTGTGTTTTTTTTTTTTTTTTTTTTTTTTTTAAACCAAGAGGTATTAAAAGTAATTATACCAGCAAGATAAACATAATTAGCACAGCATGGAACTCCATGCCGTTTCCTGTGTATTTTCCATCACTAATTATCTTGGTATGGTTCAACAGTTTGTTTGCCCGTTCTCAATAAAGACCCATGTCTTTGCGGTTAATGTCTATCTATTTCACTTAACGATTCTTTATTTACACTTAACTCTTCCATCAGTTATCACCAAGCTAAGAAAAAATGCCACTAGTAGGCTATTTACCTTCATCATTTATTCATCAGTATGCATCAAAGTTTACAGCAAGTGGGGGAACTCTTTAGCCCTGAATCTTTGCTTATATTTTCTGTGACCCTGGATTCTGCAGGGATTTTAGTAGCAGTGCACTTGAAATTGTTTTGTTGCTGCCTCTTAGGCTTTAGATAGTTGCAGAAAGTATGTGGCTGGTTTCCAAACTTCCCTCTCTAGCTGCCTTCAGTGGTGACAGCCAACAATGTTCCTGCATGTCGGTGACTTCCTCACAGAGTCAAGTCAAATCTATTTATAAAGTGCTTTTAACAACCAGGTTTGTCACAAAGTGCATCAAAGAGGGAGGAAAAAATGACAGAGAATAGAAAAAGGACAAGAAAAAGAACGAGTGCATCACAAAAAAGATGATGGGACAGTGGGAGATTAAGGGTGGAGCGTGGTGACATCAACCAAAAACAGTTCTGTGTCTGTGTGTGTAAAGCACTAGCAGAATGGAGGGTAAGTGATAGAGGGAAAATTAGTATGGCGCATGGAAAGGTTTTCCGTCACAAATCTCCATCTCTAGCAACCACAACAGTCTTCATGTTGGAGGGCAGTTAAAGGAATTAACGCCATCCTCGCCTGCAGCCCTGGTTCCCTTCAGTTCACTTCAATGGTTTACAGATTAATGCAATAATACTAATATATAATATAATCATAATTATTAATAATATAAACTGTATTAGTGTAACTGAATATGTTATTCATCAAAATGACATGTATTCATCAGTTTAATTTCAATTAATTCAATAAATTGTAATAGAATTTGGATTAAAATGTATTTATTATAACCATATAATGAAGCTATAATGTGACACATTCAAACAGTCACATCATGGAATGTCCAGTGTGCACACCAGCCTTGGTTCCTTTTAAATTTGCACTGAATTTTAAGGTATCCACTTTTCTCGACTGCCTCCGAGTTCGACAGCAGCTTTCACGCTTACTGAAAATGCTGCCTGGTCCTGATAAAACTCCCCAAACATTCAAAGTGTGAAAATCCTCTGAAATAAATTGATACACAGGCTTGTATATTTACCTTTTTTCAACTTTTTTACATCTTGTCAAAAGCTCATGGTCCTAAGTAAAGCTTAAAATCTTTATATCAGGGTTTTGTGAAATGTCTGTGAAGAGAATGAATGGGTAGAGGGACTTTGGGGACTGAGCAGTGGTGGAACAAGAGAGAGAGGGGTGCAGGAGCTGTGCATTATGTGCTGACATCACCCACTTACAGCCTCGTCATTCCTTGTGGCTCACCGGCAGCCTGGGAGAATGAAGACAGGGGGACAGAAGAAGAAAAGGTGTTCATAGGGTGCTGCGATGTTGCTGCCTCAACCCCGTGTGTCACTGTGAGTGTCAGCTTGATTAATGAGCCCCAGGCTCCCATGAGTCCCTCTCGCAGGAACAACGCAGATCAATACACAATGAAAGCTTGCTCCAGAGCACCCTGATCACGGCCGCTGTAGGCTTGTTGGAGACGTCAGGTGATTGAAACATTCAGACAACAGTATTGTGTGTTATTACATTGGCTCAGACGTACTGTAAGAACCTTCAAACAGCCCAAAGTTGAAACAGCAATTGAGATTCTGTATCTCAGGAGACACCAAACATATGCTGTGGATTGTTTTATTTGAAACACACAATACAGTGCCTCAGTGCATCCCTTTAAAATGAAGTGCCCTACGGCACAAGCTTGGCATGTTCTCAAGAAAAGATAGTGAGCTCTTCAGAAGCACGTCAGTGTGTGATTTAGCTCCTTTGCTCTTACTGTCTCACTGCATCCTTTTAATGAACTTTTGCTTTTTCTGCTGTTTGCATTGATACCCCTCCCTGTAAAGACAAACCACCGAAGGTCTCGCCGGGGTTTTAATTGCTTTGGCAGGAGCACAAGTCTGTCTCCTGCTCAGATTTGGGACCTGTCGGGGTCGATAGCTCACCGTCGATATTGTTTTGTGTCAAGGAGAGAAGGGGGGCGGGGGTGACAAGATTAGTATTTACGAGCTCATATTGGAAAAGGATTTTAAACGGCAGAATGATTGTTGATATTGAACATCCGTGCATTCTAAATGGGGCAATTTTATTCCAGCCATTTCAGGGACAGAAAGGGATGCCAGTTGACTTCCAGCTTGCTGTAAAAGCCTGTTTTGCTGCAGGCTATGGTCAATGGAATCTCTCCTGCATCACATTTATTTTGAGCCTTCCTAAAAACCCACGGGGGTGAAACTGATCACATTTTCTGCATACACTTCACTGCGTATTGTTAACTGTGCCATGCTCATACAAATTCAGGGGACTGGCATCATTTTTTTCCCCCTGAAAATTGCAGAAAGACAAAAAAGATTTAAGTTTCTGAACTGTCAGCGCTCGGGTATTTGAAGTCATCATGAAACTCAAGCAGGCTGAAAATGTATCTGTTCAAGACTTCCCTGCTTGTATTTGTTCTTGCCTTGAAAAAATAAATCCATAGCTCCTATTTTGATTTCCTTTCCCAGCTTCTTCTCTCGGGAGATGATCTTTCTGTGCTTGCAGCTATATTGTCAAGGCTGCTTACAGCTGGTTGATGGAAACTTTGATCATGTCGGAATTTAATCTTATTCCACTTTCAAAGTTGCTTTAAGTTTCTGAAAACCAGTCACACTGATAAAAATAAACAAACTGTGTGTTTATTCATTAACAGTGTTTTTCTTATGAGGCAATTAGCAGCTGTACATTGTAATGCTGTTGAGCATAAAGGAAGAGTAAAAAACTGATTACACCCTCTCTGGAATGTCACCAAGTACAAATATACTAACACCCTAAAACTGACATGCTGACATGTGCCGCATTATCAGTAAAGTGTAAGAGTGCAGGATTTTTTACTGTGAACTGAAATATCTGTCTTCTATGCTAATGCCAGGGGAGTATTATTATAATTCTTAGTAGCTGTTAAATATCCTACTCCTTCTGATCAATATAGAGAAGGACCTAAACCTCTTTGTTTTTGTAAATAATTGTTTAAATACCTTTATGTACACTAAATAATGTCAAGACTGAAATCATGTGTATGCTCTTGTCTCGTCGACAGTTTGGCCTGTTTTTGGAATCTGGACTGTACGCGAAACACAACTCTAAATGAATGCTAATGTTGCTCCATGTCTCCAAGATGTGTAAATGGGCAGCTGTTTGTTAACACATTCACCATAACAACTTAACATTGGAAGAATAATGGCAATGCTGTGTTTACAAAGTTTTCCGCCGCTGCCAAAGTAGACACAACGTTAATTAATACTAAATTATGTCATATAAAATGCCTTAATTTCCTTAATTGCATTATAACCCTGCATTGTAATGACAATTAAATAACCTTTTTAAAACGATGTAACAAAGAATATAATTATGTAGTAGAAGTAGTAGCAGCTGTTGTATTTGTGTAACTCTGCATGATAGAATCTAATCCATACACGAAAAAAAATCTAATTCACTAAATGAATTTAAATCAGTGTCTTACATATAAAAGGAGTAGATGGTAAAAACAATATAGTCACTCTTTCTAACTGTCCCTAATTGCCTGTCACTGAACAATGAGCATTACCTAAGGTGTTCTGAAAGTCTTGATGATGATTTGAAGGAATAAGGCATGAATCTAGAACATCCTGTTCTACTTTTGCCTACATATAAAAGCTCAAAGTTAATTTAATAAAATGCCTCTCTCTATTACAAATTGTCAGTTAAAGGCAAACAGAACCCTACTGACAGGGTCCCCAGCGGCAAAGAGTACATATGCCCAATCATCCCGAATGGTAGCCTCCATGACAGAGACACCGAGACACAGACCTCCTGAAATTCTCCAAACTTGTCAATATTTCAGCACCTAATTTATAATTATCCCAGCTACCTTACAAAATACCACAGTGCAGCTCATCCTTATTACAAGCACATTACATCATATATAACTCGGTTTGAATTGAATGCATATGGCACTTTAAGGGCTGTGAACACACACACGTGCACACACACATACTCACACACACACTATTCTACTGAGCACTGTCTGACCACAAACTTTTCTTCTGCCCACTTACATCAAAGTTACATATCCCTGAATTATATAACTCTTTTGCTCGCCCATGGGACTCCTTTTGAGTAAGCCTATGGCAAGGCCTCATAGTAAAAATATTAACTTTCAGCTTTATCCAGGTCAGCGGCAGGCAACATCCTTTTTCTAGGTTGGGGGGGAAATAAATAAATAAATAAGCACGGAATGCATTTAAGAGCTTATTTCTGTAAAGTCTTTTGGGAACATTTTATCAGCCTTTCCTACTAACTCTTCCAAATTGAGTGCATTAAATTAGTTATTTTCCTTTGGAGTTAAAAGTGCAAAGGTTCTAATAGCCTTAGTAGGGGAAAAAAGCATTATGTGCAGGCAGCAAGCCTTTTGTCTCCTTTCTTTCCGAAAGTGTGCCTCTATTATCACAGAAAATGTTTTGCCACCTTCAAAGATAAACTCTTGTGAAGAACCACTGTTCTTCATACATTTCCTGCAATAAATGGAGAACATTTGTCACAGTGAACAGTCCAATATAGTGAAGTCTTATTTTCCTTTTCATGAAACACAACCAACAACAACACAGCAGCTCACTTGGGCCTCAGTGAAGCGGGTATAGCAGCTCCAAGAAACCTTCTCACTATGTTTTTATGAATGTATAAGGGATATACCTGAATACTGATACATTATTCTGATAAGAACCGATCATGCACTTTGAATTTTAGTAGTAATAGCCTTTTGGATATGAACCTGTTACCCACTCAATTTTGCCACAGATGCAACACTCCTTCCTGTCAGAGTCATGACTCAGTCAGATCAAAACACACATCACACACACACAATGCTATGGTCAGCAGAACTTTTTTTTTTATATCTGAATCTTTGATGTCGACTATAAACTCTCAATAATCTGTTTAGAAATGATATAGAGAGGCACTCCTTACATTTCAGCTCATGTCCCATAGTCATCGGATTCAGGCTTTTTCTTAAAAAATATTCCAAGTGACTGTCGTCTGTTTACCCATGTTCACAGGTTTGATATTCATTTTAATTCAGATTTTTATAAACCAATAAATGCAGAGAATGAAGGACAGATAAAGAGCTTGGATGTTTATGTCTCAACACCACAAGAACCAAAACTGCAGACCTTTTGAATCAGATTAATCCAATCATACAATCACAGTTTGGATCTCTGGGATTTGATAATCACCTCCAGTCTCATCTCTGTGCTGACATAAAGCACAGAGGAGTCATTGCAGGAGATGGTGACCAGGGTCCAATTTTCTAGCTTCATCTCACTACCGGTGCTTGACTCAATCTATGATTCTCACTTGATATTATAAGGCTCCAGTTGACATTTTAGTAGAAATGGGAGACTCAATATAAGTCTCTAAAAAGATAATGGTTTTTGCTTTCACTGATTGAAATAATGATTTGAAAAGTTAGAGTATATTTTATTTTTGGACTCAACCCAAAAATAAAATATACTCTAGCTTTCTAGACAACAGGTCTTCTGTGTCTGTTGGCAAAATACTAGCAATATGAGGCCCAGGTTGAAATTATCCAGTTATGATTAAAACATGCACATGTAAAACTTTTTTCTCTTGATAATGGCAAAACTACTCTGCATGCAGATGGGACCTCATAATTCCAAGCTCATGAATTGGTTCCACGAGGCATCTGCATACATAAACTAAGGCTGCATCCACAATGGAAAAGATAATCAAACTTTTATCTCTTTGTGGCACGCAGAAGGCTATCTTTGCTGTTTAAACACCAGGAAATCTGATTCTATGAGGCTTTTCACTACCGAGAGCTCTGGGTCAGATTCAAGTTGCAGATTAAAAAAAGTCTGATTCAGTGTGGCTTGTCCTTCTGTACTTGTCCATGAGAGGATCAGATCTGCATCACAAAGAGTTCAAATCATACCTTGTGCTCCTGTTTGAATCAAGCCCAAATTCATCACAGCCTTTTCCAACAACCCTCAGACAACAAATAACAGGTGTTTTCTCTTTTGCTATTTGTTCAAATGCTCCCAATCTGTGCTGGATATAGAGAATGTTTTCATGAGAGGATTCCTATCATCTCCACCTAAGCTCCTGTGCAGACACAAGCGCAAGGTATCAAACCCCAATAGTCATATACTGAACAAAATGTGTCTAGTCAGGTATTGAAAGTCAACATTAAATGCTTGGTCCAGTTCCTAGTCTTGTTTATTTGTTATCGGATTTGGCAATTTCCTGGTCTATATCAGGAAATAGTTAGCTTTGTTGCAGCTGCTAGGACAGCTATAATCTTTATCAATGGTTCATTCATTGTAAGTCAAACCGTGTCTGACTCGGAGAAGAGGATACGCTGCAGTTGTCCAATTAACAGTTATCAGAGCTGTGGACTCGAGTTATAAATCTGATGACTTTACACTTGCAAGAAGACTGTGAATTAAACACCACACACTCGGTACTTGATATCCTCCTATGTACTTGGAATCAATCCGCCTTTGGTGAAAGCTCATAATGACTTGTTGACACAAACAAAACCATTAAGACTTCCCTTGTTGGTGTTGACTTGAGACTTCATAGCCAAGACTCAGGACTTAACTTGAGATTTTGCAACAACTGTGATCTGCCACCACCATGTACCTCTCCTCCTTTATTTTAGTAACCAATGTTAGCCTGAATGCTCTGCCGGACATAATGAGCACGATTGTTAGTTCACAGAGTTTAATGGCCTCGCATAACAACCCACCACCCACCCACCCACCCAACTTCAACCCAAACAGACGTCTAATCAGCCAGAACTTGAAAACACAAGTTGTTGTGCTAAGGTTTGAAGTAAAAGCATAAATGTAAAAAAGAAAGACTTTGTAATGTGTAATCAAAAGCCAGGTGGTAATCACTTGATTAAAAGTGCTTCTGAGTCGAACGAAACAACACTTTGCATCAAGTGGATCAATGACTCAAACTGTATCCTATAAATGCCAAACTTCAGCGGTGCTGTTGCGCTTGAAAACACACTTGAGCTGAAAGAGGCTGGCTACAGTTCAGTTGCACTGATTTATGCACAGATGCTGCATTCATTTCAGTGCTGTATGTGTATAACAAAGTTAGAAACTTTTTTATTTCAGATCTCTTAAAAGCATACTGAGTAGGATTTGTAAGCTGCTGTTTGTAAACAAGCAAGAAAGCAAGAGCAGCAATGGTCGAGCAAGCTAGAGAGTGAATGAAGAGATGAAGAGAGAGAGCGCCGTTAGAGCAAAAGCAGTGAATTAGAGTAAAATGTTATTATCTGATTGTCTCACGGGGGTTACGTTCTAAACCCACACCTCAACACAACCCTTAGGATGGAGCCACATTGGCAGATTTTATGTGAATGTCTGCTGTCCTCTCTCTGCTGTGTGTGTGTGTGTGTGTGTGTGTGTGTGTGTGTGTGTGTGTGTGTGTGTGTGTGTGTGTGTGTGTGTGTGTGTGTGTGTGTGTGTGTGTGTGTGTGTGTGTGTGTGGCTCAGCCCTGCCATCGGTCAAACAGACACACAGCAGTTCTTTAAACATCCATGACACAGACAGAGAGCGGAGGAGAGAGACCGAAACAGTGGTGTAACCTGGTTGCTACGTTTTAATAGAGTCCCAACCCCACACATTCTACTCGCTGTTATTGGCCGATGGCTACACAAAGGTTGACGCCCAGAAATGTCCCGAAAATAGTAAAATAAGAAAATACAGTCAGAGGACAGGGTCTCTGCAGACACGCCGCCACACTTCTAGTGGGTCATAAGTCATGATTGAGAGGGATTTTTTTTGCATGAATCTATCTAAAAATCCTGCCTTGTATGCCTTTAAATAAAGAAACCCCTCTTTCTGTAATGAACTCAAATGACAACTTATACAGTATATTTGCGAAAGAATTATGTAGAAATGTTTCAATTTCACAAGAAAAATACACTTTTTTTATTTAAGCATTGCTTTTTCACCCTCATTTTATGTCCCCATATACCCAACAGTTGTAACAAGACACTGTTCACGTATACATGATATCCAGTTAATGAGGTCCGCTTGTGGTGAGCACAGTTTAAAATCCCATTCTGTACTTTATTTTTGTATCTTTTTAATCCAATTTCCACCTATTTTTTAAATTTCTAAATAAAAACTGAAAATGTGTCTAAAAGTATCAACAAATTGAAAGTTTACACTTTCCAGAAATATTAGTGTTAAAGTGAGTAGTTTTTCTTTTAATTTTATAAAATGTAACTCTTTTTGTGAAAGCAAAAATTGTCAAATGAACAGGTTATGATTTGTGCAGTACGGAACACGCAAAGAACCACAGAAAATATACTCTGTGGATAAGAATGCTGTTAAAGTATGTTGATATTGAGGAAAATAAATAGGCTTATATCTGAAAACAATCAACTTTCCTGGTTGTTAAGCGCAACTTAAATAAGGCTTGCTTTCAGAAGTTAATTAAAAGTACTTCAGCATAACTTTTGCTTCCTTTTTCTCCTAAGAGTATGTATTTTATTTGGAAACAAACCTCCTCACACACACTCAGTGGCAGTAAGGTGGCACAGCGTGCTCTGCCCTGCCTGGCTTCAGTTTCAGCAGCAGCTCTGCACCACCTACACACTCACATCCACGCCAAGAGAGGATTTACTTCCAATTCCTCTCCTGTGTTGCACGTCAAGTGAATGTGGACCGGTTTCTCTCCTGCTAGTGAGTAGTTAGAGTACGCCACTCAGTCCAGAGGAGCTGTCACCTCGCCTGACATAGTTTCATCATTACTAGCTCCATAAGAGAGTTTTTTGTCACTGCATTCTGTGAATATCGTTAGCAGTGTTTTCAGTTGAAGGTTTTACTGTCACGTTTGTTTCACAGCTGCTTTAGAGAATTTTGTTTGTTATGGCAGCAGGTTTAGAGGTACCATCTCACCTGCAATATGAATTCTTCAGAGCACGCTGTTTTTAAAATAATGGGAAAAACTTGTGAGTCATGTGAAGTCATAATTGGCTGGGTAATTGGACACAGCTGACCTATAGTAACCTGTCATCCCTGTGGGTTTGATATTTTAGGGGCAAAGGATTATTTTCTAATTAGTTACACCAGTTAGCATAAGAACAAAGTAATGTGTGTAGTAGTGGGCAACTTCTTCACCCACAAAAGCTTGCTGGCTATGATCAGTGGTTGATGGTTCCTGAAAGCCTGGAAAAAGCCAGACATCTCAATATAATGCCCGACTGTGAAAAGAGTCTGCGTCACGTATTTAATGACCATTCAAATTTTCATTCTGATTAGGATTTTATTTAGATTTATCCAGGTTCTGGCTATAAAAATCAAATGATTTGTAAAATATTTGATATAATCATGAAAGGTCCAACTGGTCTGAGGCCAACAGATTGATCCTACATCCCCACTGAGTGCTTAAGTCATTACTCTGAGAAGAGTGTAGACTGGCTAATTCTCAGATTTGAGAGACCGGAACCAGCTACTTTTGTCTTTTTTTGCTTGATTAATGACTTTTTTTTATTATCTGATATTCTTTTTGATTCATTTTGCATCTAATCATTTCAGCAGTACTGAAGACTTTGCTATGGCAAGTGAAGAGAACATTTCTTGCTGGGGATGATTAAAGTAATGACTAATGGAATATGTTTAAAAAAATAAGTGCACTATTTCTTTTCAGGGATTAAGTCTCATATACTTTCAAATTCTGTTTGCTTTTTTCCCCATGTCCAGTGGTCTAAAATGCTATTTCAAGGTCTTTTTCACCCCGGCAACAAACGTTTTGCGGGTGAAACACTGGTGCAGATGGAGGCTCTCGGCATGTTCATATGAGTGAACATGGAGAAGTTCTCTTTGTGTTGGCAGTCTACAGTAGGCACTTCAAATTGCTTCTGACACAAAGGGAGCCTAGCTAGTCATTTATGTCTGACTTGATCTATCTCTGCAGGGCTCGTGTATTATTCGTGTTCGTGGGGTTTCAGTGTCTATGTGTCATTGAGTGTGTACATACAGAACACTAGGACTGAGCACTGACTCGGTCCTGGCTTGTATCAGGTCAGCCTGTCACAGTGTCCCTCTTCCTCATTAAAAAGATGCCTCTGGCTCCAAATTCATGACCAGAGAGCTAAACTGAGAAAGCTCTCCCTGAAGTGACAAGGACCATATTAATACTGTGATGCCCTCTGCTCACATGGCTGTATTAGCAGGAGAATACTGACATAAACAGCACCATCAGTGGCAAAAGAATAGAGTAGAAAATGGCCAAAATTCAATTTCAAAGTCATTCTTGCACAGCGACATCAAACCCAGCCAAAGCTCAAACTTATTCCATTTGATGTAGCCAATAGATTCGAAACGATAATTTGCTCATGCAGAATGATATTGCTGTGAAAGTGTGACAGAGCATAAGGTAGCTGGAGAGAGGGGTAGAAAGAGACAGGAGAGAATCTGTCAATACACATTATCATTTCATCCTGATCTCATATGGAGCGTAATGCTCTCCCAACTCAGATAAGGGGACGCCAAAAACCAGTGGTGCGTCTTCTAATCTGCTGCCTTACATAATGAAACATCAACTCATCTCCTTGCTCATCACAGGTCATCTCCCAAGGAGTATGTGACCACAAAGCGCTAAAATCAAAGCCCCGTCTATTTTTATCTTTTGGAACGACGCCGTTAATTAGCATGCATCCACAATCGGTAATTAATGCAGAGTAGATTCCTGGCCAGTGAGGGCATCTACGGCTGAGAACAAAAACGATAACATAACTCGCTAATGACGCCGCTGTCACGAGGCTTGAAACCATCTCACTGAACAAAGACTTCCATTTGTCTGTTTCAAGGTTAGTTTTTCTACTCTTATTGAAAAGTTTTTTTTCCCCTCAATCTAATTGTCTGCTGACCTGTGCCCTCCAGGTTAAAACATACATTTGGAGAGCTCTTTGTAAAAGTTATAATTGGGGGTCAGTGATGCGTTCACATCCCAGACTTGCAATCAGCGTGTCCTCGTCCCGTCACTTTATCTGACCCGGGCACATGTTCAAGCAGAGGCAGACGCACAATTGGCTAAACAGACAGAAATCTAAACACCAGCAGTTACATGGACAGACTCTGGTGACAGATACATCCATGTGTCCTCACTCATTTGAATACATATGGCAGATTGGAGTTGTAAAGGACCTTAACAAAGGGCAAGAATCTCATTAAATTTAAAGAAATTTATTTTGGGGTGTTTAATGGAACATTGCATTGGTTTGGTGAGGTCCAAAACAGATACAAGTCTGATTTTTGTTGCAGTCTGACCTCAGTGTGAACAGTCATACCCAAATACATGTAACTTTTACATCACTTCAGGACTGTGATCTGTTCAAACTGGAATCTCAAGAACAACAAAACAAAAAAAAAGACAGATCTTAGCAATAAATCAGAATAATTAGAAATTAATGCATTTCAGTAACCTTATTTTTAATAGTGTAAAGGATTACAATTGAAACAAATTAATTATACAACCATTACTAATGCTAGCCACACTCCATTACTTTGACATTTGGGGGGTTGGCTTGTTTGCTGCCTTTCTGGGATTGCAGCTAGTTTACACCAAAAAAGTAGGCATATGGAAACTCCAAAATTTGCATGGGACATTTACATTGCTGGCTTGCTAATGTTAGCTCCTAATTCAAGTCGTGAAGCTGATTTTTTGAGTGCTGTGTGCAGTCAAGTTGCTGATCTAGCTATAGATGAAGTAAATACCTTACATTTTTCCAGTAGCTTGCCAACACTGTTTATTTGTCCAATCTAACACAGTACAAACAATTTCTATGGAGAGTTTCTTTTAGCTTCACATTCAGCACCATGGACAGAGAACTGATAGTCTGTAAAGCAGCACAGATGTATATAGAGTAAGTCTTTAGCCCACATCACTGGTGTTACACATTAGATGAAAATACACCTTAAGCACACTGGCAAGTGTTGCTCAGGGTTTATTGGGTCATGATATTTACAACGCTGCCTCCTGAGGTGTGGGAGTAGCATTTCTAGTAGGGCCCCAAGCTGTGCCTCTGACATTTGAAAATAGAGCAAGAAATACTGCGATGATATAATTCCACCTTCAAACCAAAAGGACAATCCTGTTAACACAACTACTCACACATTAATGTTAAACAAAGGTGCATCATTTCACTGGGAAATAGAACAGAATTGAGCCTGATATTCAGACTCAGTTGTCATTTTGTTTGACTTAATTCATTCAGCCCGACATTGTATTCATGTTAGCTGATTTCTTGTTGGGAATGGGATATCTCATTTTGTTTTATTTTGTTGTTTTCAGTTGACCAGGAAACTGCAATATTGATTGCTAGGAGCACATAACTTTTTCACACCGATCAAACAAATATCTCAGTTTATAACTTTTACATTTTTTAATACCTATTTTAAATAATCAACAGTAGATATTTGAGAAGAAATTAGTAGATAGATAGATAGATAGATAGATAGATAGATAGATAGATAGATAGATAGATAGATAGATAGATAGATAGATAGATAGATAGATAGATAGATAGATAGATAGATAGATAGATAGATAGAATAAATGCACCTTTAACTCCTGAGCCAGCTAGCAATGTAGCCCATGTGGGATGATGATCCCCATTATAAATCCTGCCTACTAAACTTTAATTGGTACATTTTTTCATAAACAAGAAAACAACAGATAGCAAATGAGCACAACACCAGACCTGTTTGAACTGCTGAACAAATCTGAAATGTTTCATCAATATGAGAAATACAACTGTGGCAAGTAACTCACTAACTCCACTATGCTCATTCATATTTTAAGACACTACAAATGATATCCAGTTACAACAAAGCGTGAAAAGCCAGTGGTTTGGACTGAAGTACAGAGAGTCTTTTCTATGGAGACAATACACGGTCTCATCTAAATGAATTAAACTGGCAGGTTTTCAAAATGTTGTTTGAATTCTCTCAGAGATTTTCAGTTGGGTTGAGATCTGGTAAAGGCCATAGAGCATGATTCACTTCATTTTCATACTTATTAAACCATTCAGTGGCCCTTAATGCCCTGTATGACAGTGTCTGCGCTTGTTCTGTTTCTTTATTCATTTATTCTCCTACATCTATATATTGGAAGTGTTCAGATACAACAAGGATGGAATTTTCTGCCAAAGCAATAAGCAAAAGGTTGTTGAGGAAGTCTACCCATATGAAATTAGTTAGGTTAGCTACTTAGTCCAGGTGAACAATCATGTCAGTACAATTAAATTAGCCTGGAGCTGTTTAAGGAAGCTTTGTTAGCTAACATGGTGATCCCATAAAATAATACATCTTTTGGCTGTGATGAATGAAAACAGAATTTTGAAGAAGTTCCCTCTTTGTCACTCAAGTTTTCTAGTTGCTCAGAGAAGCTTTGTTTCTGTAGCTCTGCCTACTTGGGATTAACTCAAACAATAAGATTATTTCCGCCCTCAGAAAAATGTGTGTACACAAATATTTGTGTCAGAGTGTGCTCGCTCACAAGTGCTGTAAATAGACAAATATGAGGAGGATGCTGACAGGAAGACCCACACATTTACAGTTAAAGAATGTAATTCTCAGCCAACACTAGTAAACACAGACAGGTAGAAACTCACAATCACACATTCATGTACACACTGCTTTTTCTCTCTCTCTCACACACACACACACACACACACCACATGAAAGAGTACCCTGGGGACATGAAGTGAAGAGTTGAGGCTTCACCAGAGAGCCTGTTCGTGGCATGTGAAAGTACGCGAGGTGTATTTGTGTATCTTGGTGTTGATATTCAGACTTTTTGTGCATGAAGCAGAGATAAAAAAAAAAAAAAAAACATTTGAGAACAAGACTGTGTGGTTGTATGTGAGAAACAAGACAATGTACATGTGTCTGTGTGTGCGCGTGTAATAGTGATATACACAATCCACATAGTTTGAATTGCAAGTGGAAAAACTGCAGCTCTCTTCATGTTGGTGCATGTATTCATGCTCAAATAGGTTCTCATAATGGGAAGAAGAGGAGATAGGAGATGACTCAGAAGGCAGAGTGTAGCTATTTTGGCATTTGTATTTAGAAAGACAGGGAAAAATAACGAGCTTAAATCCCCAAATTTCTGCCTCCAACTGTGCTCCAATCGGGTTTTATAGCACTTTGTCTTCAGAGGATAGTGAGGAAAGAATAATGCAACAAAATAAAAATATCATTAGAGTGAGATGGCAAAACTCTCTGCCAGAGAACAACAATATATGCATGTAAAATGTGCTAAATGTCAGTATTAACAGCTGATAAAATGGGGAAACACCAGGGCATGTATACCTCTGCTCGTGAATTATGATTTAGAATCAGACTGTTGGTAAACCAAATCTGTTGTGCAAAAGATGGCGTACAGATAGATCCAAACCTCTGCCATTAGTGCTGCTGAGGCCAGAAGGCATTTGGAGCTTGTCATAGTGGAAACCCAAGAACTTAGTGGTGAACAGCAGCAGTGATGGAAGCTGTCAAGCTGCAGAAGGATGTTTTCCAAGTCTGGTTTCCACAGGCAACTGTGTGCTCACAGTTCGGAAGGGCTATTGAGGTTGACTTAAAGGGGATGCCAGAGTTGTTGTTTTAAAAAAAAAAAATGTTTTGTGTGACTCAAGAGGCAGGGAAATCCGTCTTTTCCACATGGACGGGACCTGAAAATTGGATTGAATTGTTGAAGGACTCTTGCGTTTGACACAATTTGTGATAAAGGGTCAGACATGGAAGAATTTAGGGGTTAGCGGTCATCTCTTTATAGGCACAAAGCTCCTCAGTGGCAGAGTAGTGGTTCTTCATTGTCACATGGATTTTGCTTGCTATACCCATGGATTGGCACAAAGGTGTGAAAGCAGCCATTTTCACAAAAGGGGACTGGAACACTAGACAGTAGATTTCTTTTAGTCTCCCAATTTATTTTTGCTACTCCAGTGTTTTGTGGGTCTGAAAAGGTTTATCAGCATGTTCACCAAGGTATCCTGTGGGAATTAATGTATGAGTCAAGGATGTTGAAGCGAGCCATTTGTTCCCATTGCTGTTTTTGCATTTAAGAAGGCAATTAGCATGACACTACAAGTAGGCCTTGCTACCTCTCATATAAGATATTCATCAACAACACAAAAAGGCATAAGTGAGGCTGGAGAGCGCCCAATTTGATGGCATATTTGCAGATGATTTTATCCACTACAATCTACATTGTGTACTGGTGTAGAGACTGGGTTGAGCAGTGGTTATGGGTACCAACCAGAGGCTGCATTAGACTTTCTCATCGTCCATCATTTTGACAGACAAGGTTATCTACTTTTTATATTTTGGGGCTTTTAGGTCTCAAAATAGTACTGCTGAAGAGTGAATGGAAAAGGGGAGAGAGAGGTGATGACATGCAGCAAAGGGCCAAAGACTGGATTCGAACAGTAGTACTCCCAGGAACCCAAGGTTGTAAAAATTCTATCAAATTCCGTTAATTTAGATTTTTTAATGATAATATAGCCTATTTAATAGCAATGAAAGAATGAATGCTGCCACTAGCTTCCCCTGTAACATTACCTGCTGCTGGTTGATAAATGTTATAAGTATTACTTGCTGGTCCTTCATCCTCCACCACATCAGTCCCTCTTTTTTTGTTTATCCATCACAATTATTGGACTTTCTAAAGAAACTTCAGAAAGCTAGGCTGTGTAGCAATATAAAGCTACATAGCCAGCTAAACAACAAGGTCATACATGTGAGATCAAAGACAAAACTACTTGACAATTATAGCAAATTAATATGCAGACTCTCAGCAAACTGTAAAGAGTGGTCTACTAAAAGTGGTCTACATGTGGTTATTGACAATGTTGCATGTGAATTATCAAACGTTACAGTAGATTATCCTTGTGTTTATATGTCAAAGACTGAATAAATGTTGGTATTGCTGCTATTATTTTTTTTAAAAGCAGTCAGTGACAGAGAATATTCAGAGAACAAGACCTATTGCGACCAGTACCGACTGAACTGATGTTGGCTTTGCACCAGCTGTTGTAGACGGCGATCAGTTGGAAAGCAGAGCTCTCAATTAAGTGGTCAATCTCAGTTTTGATACTCACCCTGTTTACAAGCTTTGAAGCCGTAAGTGGGACCACAGCTACACAATAATAAGATGAGATGTGTCTGCAAGGTGGCTGCCGTTTATGTGTGTGAGGAGTTCAGCAAATTCAGGAGGAGCTCAGTATTGACCTGACTCTATCACAATGAGAGAAGCCAGCTGAGGTGATTTGGGTACTAGGAAAGGATGTCCTCTGGGCCTCCTCGCTTTCTATCATTACCTACTGGTATGGTGCCCTGGGCAGACTCAGGACCCACTGGTGGGATTATATCCAAGAATGCTTTGGGATCCAACAAACTGGACAGATGGATGGTTGCATTGGTGTTTTTGTACATTTCTAGACTAAAAAAAGTGTAGAAAAGAAATAATTATATTTTATAATTGTATTAAATGTCAGCCCACTATTTACTTCAGTCCCTGTTGTGTTTTCTGTATTTTTACATTTGAGCTGGCACTCTTATCCACAGGCTTTCAGTGGGAATAAGGTTCAGATCACACATCCCAGACATTACAAGCAATCAGCAGTAAAGACTGCAAGTGTCAAATCCACTGTGCTCAAACAAGAGTAAGGATTTTAAAGGTCACAATGACAGCACCCAGACAATAGATGAAACAAATAGCCTTGTTTCCCCAGATTGTTCTCTAACTGAGAAAATTGGCAACAATTATATCTAGACTGACATTGGACTCTTTTATCAAGTCCCTGGATTTACTGGCACAACAAAAAAAATATCAAATTCAAGAAAACATCCTCTCTCCAGTCTTTCTGCTCTCAACAGAGGGTTTTACTCACAAGCTGGTGACATTTCAAGTGTATTTTTCTACCAAAATTGTGGTCTACAACAGTTATTAAGCCCCATTTTTGTCCCAGTCCATCTCAACATTGATAAATAAGAGATGTAAACACCTGTTCTGCTTTGTGCACTTGAGCAGGGCATTAATACATCGAAAGACGGGATAACATAATGAGAGCAGCGGATAATAAGATGTCTTGTTGACAACCAGTTGTTCTGTGGTCAGGATCATTGTCATCTTGTACAACAGCCTCCTCTCCCCTCTTGGCATGGTACAGCATGGGTGCAGCTGGCAGGGTGGACGTGGTTCAGTATGCTGTCAGCTATACCCTCTAATGGGCTCTGTGACCATGCTTTAGGGTAGATGACTTTTTCAGGTCCAAGAGGATCTCGCTTATGTGAATGAGCCTCGATTAAGTCATATAATACAGTACAGTTTCTCTCTTTACTTATTTAAAATACTGGATACCAGCAAATAAATATAATTTAGTCAATTATTTACTTTCTCAATTATATTATTATTATTTCAATTATTGTTGTAAAGGTTTCATTTAGTCCTAATATACTACACCTTTAAAAAAGCGACTAACCCCTACATTACCTTCTTTAGTTTCTCATAATGGTCTAAATTTTGTAGAGGATTTGTGGTGCCCAGAGGAAAAATCCTACTGACTTAATGATCCCTGACTTTTCTTCTAGCAGTATCATGACTTTTCATCAAGCACCACCAACAGGGTAAGGGATCAAATTAACCAGTAAATTATCTCAATATCTATGGGTTGGCACAAAAACTGTAGAGACATTCATAGTTCCAGACCAAATTTGGCACCGATATTCATTCATCAATTGAAATAACTGATATAATTTGTCCAATACTTGCCTCACCTGTACTTTATGTTTATTGCCAATCAACACATTTTAGCATGCTAAAATGCTGAAGTGGATGGTAAACATGGCTTTTTCTTTGACATTATGAGCATGTAAGCATTTAACACAAAGGACTGCTGTGCCTAGTTATTGTCCATTTTTATGGTAATTCATTTGGTGACCAGCAACAGAAAATCTATCTCACAAAAACATCACACAGAAATACATCAAATATCCTCCCTCCTTACAGTATCGAGCATTATGTTCTTTCAGACTCAAAGGCTGTTTCATCTTTGTACTAAAATTGCAGCTTCTGTCACCTTGTCATCCTGTGTGTGTGTGTGTGTGTGTGTGTGTGTGTGTGTGTGTGTGTGTGTGTGTGTGTGTGTGTGTGTGTGTGTTTGAAGGTACTTTGTGTTTACATGTCCGCTTGTATTTGGACCTAACTAACAAAAGCCCAATGCTAATTTAAAATCCCTAAGGAATTGGGAAACAAAGAGTCTAAACCTGTTCCTTAATAGTATAAGCTAGTCATCATGGCAAACCTGGTCGAGGATCCAGGATGATGTTGTTCACCAGACTCAGAAGTCTTTCGAAGAAGGTTTTTCTCCAGTGTTCGACCAACCAGTTTGGAGCAAACTTTCAGTCGCCTTAAGATTTTGTTTTTCTACTCAACAGAAAGAACTGACCTTCACTGGGCAACCATACGTCTTAGCACTTTGAATGATTGTATAGAAAAAGAGAAAGGGAAGTTCTTTGCTGGCCCCTAAGGACCTGCTTGAAGGTGGATTCATTGCCACAGACTCTCAGTTCTCCTCGCCTTCCCCCTAACCTTTCACCTCTTTTTAGAATTACTCTCAAGTTAGAGTGGCTCTAAAATATGTGACAGGTGGCAGTAAAATAACTTAACCACTGAGCGTTTTTCTTCTCTTTCTTCTTCTAGTTTAGTTGCTTATCACATCCAGTTCCAGGCCAGATATTACTCAACTTTTTTATTTTCAGAAGCTGTTTGGTCACCACAACCAAGTTTTGTTTTTGGCCCTCACTACTTTTCAAATAAATGCATAAGGAGGGAAAGTAGTAGAAAAGGTTCTCATATACCTTAATTTACATAAAAAATAGCAGTAGCATTATATGGAGATATACTTTATATTCTAGAGAATAGATTTTTACTTTCTTACTTTAGTATACTTATAGTTTAGTGATACTATTTTAAGGATTTCTATGCTCTGAGATCATTTGAAGAATTAAAATAACAACAAAAAAGGAAGAAAATACAAGACAGGACAAAAGGAAAACAGAAAAAAGCACAGAGACAAAAACGCAAAGAAAGTTGTATATATTTAGTCTAAAATTGACTGTGTGATCGAGTTGAAACAAGGCTGTTTTTTTTTTTTTTACCTGTCAATGTCTATAATTGTCTAAAATTGAATCTACAATCTGAACCTGCTAATTAGCCATGAGATTAATGTGGTGGAGGAAAGAGTAGCTGACAAAACAACATAGCATCCACTTACTCACTACTTCTGGAGCCTTTGACTGTATCACACAGTCCTTCTCATCAACAGGAACTGTAAATATTCAAATTTATAGTAATATAAAGTAATATATTAAAGATACAACATTTTACTCTAAGTTGTTGTGCTTTAAAGCCTAAATACCAGTACTATATCTCAAATTTATACTGAAGTACATGTATTTAGTTGTTTTCTACCTCAAAATACTTCTGAGAAGGTTTGAAATGTCCAGCAAAAGGCAAATGCTATTCTACTTTTATTAAATATTATTATAATCTCATGCACTACCTCTAATTTATATTCACATAAAAAGTATTCATTATCATAATATCCAATTTAGACTTTTTAGAGCTAGTGATTGAAGTCTTGAGCCATTGTCTTTTATTTCTTTTCAAATGATCTAGTAATCTAACTTCAGCGTAATGATCATTTCATTCCTCCATCGTTTCATTCAGTCTAAAATCAATTTATTATTATCTTGCACAACATAAATGTGCCGGCAAAAAGTAAGATCTCTGCTTCAAAAGAGTAAAATTATTTTCTCACTGGCAAAATGAGTTTTTGAAATTGTAAAAATAGTTTTTCATCAAGCTCTCGGGCCTCACATACATTCCCACACATACTTTCAATTCTAAGAAGACAAAGAAAAATGCTCAAATTGCAGTTGTGTGGTTATTCTGGAACAGCTGTGGAATGATATTGACTTTCTTCGGGATGGATTAGTCACTGAGGAATCTGGGATGGAAATTAGTATTCTGCATCACAGCCAGAGTAGTCTCTTGGTTCCCCTCTAAATTTCATCATGTTTTGCTGAATCAATGCCACAGAGCAAAAGGACCCTTTCACAGCATATTTTGAGGACCAATTATTGTCTAAATAAGTCTTGCTGCAAACAAAATTTATGGAAAAGTGTCTAAATAGTTTTTTCACTTGTGTGCGACTGTTTGCATAAGTGGATTTACGCGAGCATGTTTGTTCTTCCTCATCGATGTGTGTGTTTGTGTACATTTATGGGAAGACTATTGCCTTTTTGTTTTGGCAACACTGCTGGGGAGAAGAGAGGGCATTATTAGTAGCTGTGAAAAAAGAGACAACATGGCAGGAGAAACCCCAGCAGATACAGTGAGTCATCTCGGTTAAAAAGTGTTCAGGGAGGCACAGTTAGCTAATAAGGAACTACACTGTACAGTAACAAAAGCGTGGTCCCTTGGTAGTACTGTCAAAGATGTGCCAAACAATCCAAGAGCCTGTTATCTCTAATAGGATTTATCATACTGTCTATAGCAAGGCTCTCAGCCATAAAGGAACCGATGAAGAGAAAGATGGTTTTCGTGCAAGATCCAGTCAAGAAATCATTGAAAATAAGTTACGAACAACAGCACGCACAGTGCATCAGCTCGAATTGAGAAAACAAACTTCATTCATTACACATGAACACAGATCTTGGTTAGTTCAGTCAATATTGCAAACTTGGAGTTGCAACTACAACTCACTAGTACAAGTCGCTACATAGACACTGACTTTAAGATCTAACTGAAAGGATTTTGCTGAATGTTGCATTCTCTTTGGTCCTCTTGGTAATAGTCTCCTCAAAATCTTTGTAAAGTAAGTTGTTTCACGGATTGTTATGCATTGCAATGTCTCAATCACGTTTTCAAGCAGACAATGTCTGAAAATGTTGATACTGAATATATCTGCAAAACACTGACTGAAATAATGTTTCATCTGTTTCCAAACAGTATTAGAATTAATGTATTAATGCTTTCTTTTAGCAACTGAAGCATGATTAATGTTATTTATGGAGGCAAATCAAAGCAATTGATCAAGTTTTGGGAAAGGTTATGGTCTTGATTAAATTTAAAATGATATTTTACCAAAACCAGGTTCTTTCCCTAACCTTAACCAATGATTTTAGCTGAAACGTATCACTCAAGATGTATACATATATACATTAAATATAGGCATGTAGTCCATACAATGTACGTAAATAGTGAAAAATGCCAATCACAACCTCCAAGAGCCCAAGATGATGTGTTCTAAGTGCTTGTTTTGTCAAACAAAAGTCCAAAATTCAAAGATATCCAATTTACAGTAATGTGAAATGGAGAAAAGCAGAACGTCCTCACATTTAAGAAAGTGGGATCAGTAAATGTTTTCCATTTGGATGATCAGTTATCTGAAAGATGAATCAATTATCAAGATTGTTGTTGGTCGGTTACACTTCCTGCCACTTTATTAGGTACAGCTGAATGCAATGCAGCACAACAGCTCTGTCACACATTCAACCATTACAAAGCTTATAACACTTTTTGATACAACTTTCTGAGAGGTGTTAATTCAACTGTAGATTTATTCGTTTTACAAAATACAAATGTATTGGTGTTGTACTGAACTGCATGATACCCCTCATGTTTGTAAGTGCGGTGGGCAAAACATGAGAAACACTTCTCAGTACGATGCAGTCAGTTCATCACCACTGCAAACCACAAACAAGTGGTACAGGCGTATCTAATAGAGCGGCCACTGAGTGTAATTGTCTCAGCTCTGCACAAAGCTGAAGTTGCCAGTTCAGCCCAGGCTTTCTAAGGAGACAAGGAAATAAAACTGAAAATTATACAAAAATTAAAATGCAAAAATCCTTGGAGGCCCTCAGACAGTCAGTGTACAAATACATTTACAAATAATAAGCAGAAAGTTACAAGAATTAATAACAGAAGGGGTTTATAATCCAAAATGGAATTACAATAAATCCTGCACTCTGATTCCCTCTGTAGTGGAATGCAACTTCAAAGATGATTGAGCAGTAAAGTTGTTACTGTTGCTGTTTTCTGGGATATTGACTCACAAAAAACGCTGAGTCAAGCGAACATACAATTCATTTTATCACTGTCATCACTATCTCCGTTGTCGTCCCGGTTTTATCATCATCATCCATTTTATAAACTCTTCACGGTGATGAGCATCAGTTATCGAGAATTAAATCTTATTGAGCTTCCCTCGTGTGACGTAACAAGAATGCAGTGCTTTCTGCGGTGCAGCTCTTATAGATTTTAATGGAAGCTTTCTCTCGCTGGCTGATAGCTAGCGGCTGATGGCAGTGACTGATGCCCGGTGGCTGTAGAGGAGCCTGGGGTTTAGGTGGGAGGCGGAAAGAGGTGATGAGCCACCAGATGAGATGAGGGTAGCTCGAGTTCTTTGAGAGTGGAGTGCCGACAAGGAGAGGGTGATAAGAAAGGTGGTTATTTTGTGTTGGTTGTGAGGTATTCTTGTTAATCTCACCCATTGTTGTCTAGTAGTTGCAGCTGTAAATAAACATGTTTATATGCTTGCGGGATTACATTTGCTTTCAATTCATGTCCCACAACACTGTCAACTATTTTTCAGTTAATGCTAATTTGGACAGTCCCACGCTTTGTATATCCAAAAAAAAAAATCCTTTGGATGTTTTTTGTTTCTAGCTGCGAGAATGAAGCCAGAGATCACAGGAATGAACATTTGTTTTGGGGTATCCCATTTCCATGAAAATATTTTGTAAATTTCAGAATCAGCTCCTTGAACCGTAGCAGGTGTGTTTGTGTGTGAATGAGGGATGGGAGAAAGAAACTGAGAAAAGGAAGAGGGGAGATAAGGGTAAAGGATGACGCGAGCACAGAAGAAATCAGAGAGAAAGAGGAAAACAAACAAAAAAGCGACGAGATGGAGAGCTAAAACAGATTATTTACCTCAGTGGGATAAACAGGGAGGCATACAGGATGGAACGAATTTGAATGACAAGGCAACTGATTTCTCTTAATTGGTTTTGACTGGCTCTCTTTGAACTGCCGGTGTGCTGCGGCTCTGTTTCCAGGCAAACCGCTATCTCTTGCAATCTGGAGTGCTGCTTAATTTCTCAGACAAATATCAAACCTCTCTCCACACTAGATTAGTTGCAATTTAATAAGATTTGCACTGTTGCAGCTCACCAGGGGTTTTTCTTCTTTTGCCTTGAAGCATAGGGAAGCCAAACCTTGCTTTAAGGTTCTTCTGTGCTCCACCTCCTATATCAGAACACCCACACACACCACCCACATATCTGCTGCCCACCTACAGTTCCACACACTTGCATAAGAGGAACCAAAAGAAATCACTCCAAATATGTTTAAATATTGTTTTCTCTTAAACTGAGTGCAGGAAACTACCACGGTGGTGACATAATATCCTATCCTTCCAGTGCAAATCTGTATTTTAAGAGTTTTCTCAAAGCGAGTGAAGTATCTTGACATACGGCTGATTCCTACGCTTTTTTCAAGGTACCATCACTTGATCCGAGAAAAACTTGAGAGTGGAGCTGATTTGCATTGAAAACGAATGACATTATCTCACCCTACAGTTTTTTTCCCCTTCCTTTGCTTTCCATAAAATAAATCACATTTTAAGAAGCTATAGTGGAATAAATGACTTGTTGAGGGGGATTTTTTTTTTTGTGCGGGGGGTTTGTTGGCACAGTAAGTGCCGCCTGTCAAGACCTCAGCGAAGATGAGCTCTTCACTTGAGTGGCAGATGCTTTCTCTCAATAGGATCCACAAACATCCCAAACCCATGGCAACAAGCTTTTTGCCTCACTGTCTGTCTAGACTTTTATTGACAGCCTACCGCTAGATTAGCTGAGTCCTCGGAAAGGTTGAGAAGTCTCCTGCTGGGCACATGGCAGTTAACCCTATTTCTCCACAAGCACAGCAGACTTCAGCTAAGAATGCAGACAGATACATTGTACCCTTTTCTTTTTTATCTGATCCTCTCTAGAGTCACGTAACCCACAGAGAGTTACTCTGAGTTGCGGATTGATCCAAGTGAAAACTTAGAATTCTGACAGTCTTGTCAGTCTGCCGGTGGAAAATTAGCATGCTTCTGCCTATATTGGGATACTGCTTTCGCTCCTCATCACTTGATTGAGCTGTGATCGAATTAAATTTGATTAAGATTTAATTACTGAACCAACTCGCTGCACAGAAAGTCTCACCAAGTCGTCAGTGACACAGAAATGATTTTGGACATAATTTCTTGGAATCTGTCCAGCAGCGGTAACTAATTCTTCTCACTTGTTTAAAACTAATCAGTATAATTTTAGATTGTTCTAAATTCTTTCTAAAGAGAGTGGTGAATGGTGGTACCCTCAATACAACTGCACTGTTATAATGGTTATTTAATCAAACCATTAACATACACTTTCCCCCCTTTTTCCCCAGTATTTCACCTTGTTTGACAGCATTTCATATATATTCTGTCTCAGCTTACTCCGGCTCTTCATCAAAGCCATTTGACATTCACAATGGGTGAAATACGCAGACCCAAGAGTCTATATTTTCTACCGCTGCACTATTCACTCAAATAGAAATATTCTAGACGTCTTTCTAGATGTGCATTATTTTATACACCTTTCACCAAAATTCAGGCTGACATATTTGGTATTTGGAAACTTTGGGATTTCCACTAGAGTAGAACTTCTACTCTAGTGGAAATCATGTGTGTTTGAAAAAAGTTTGGCTGCACAGGGTGAGTGTGTACCAGGCTGATCCACCATAAAGTCTGAGTTTTTTAGCCAAGCTGGCAGCTCTAGGGATGGCTTTGTTGGTCAGTCGATCGGTCTGCCACTTTGATCCAGACTGAAATACTTCAAACAACTTTTGGATAGATTGTCATGAAATTTGATCCATGTATCTATGGTGCCCAGACAATGAATCCCAATGACGTTTGTGAATCCCTGACCTTTCCTGTAGCGCCACCAGCAGGTTGACATAGGTGGTTTTGAGTGCAATGTCTTAAAATCCATTGGACAGATTGCTATGAAATTTGGAACAGACAACCAAGGTGAATTGTAAAGCCTTTAATGATCCTCTGACTTTTCATCAAGCGTCATCAGGCAGAAATTTGTGTTTGTCCAAGACGTTGGTTCATGAAATATCTGTAAAACTAATGACATTCCCATCAGCCTCAGCTACACTTTGTGTTTTGTGCTACTTGTGAACATGGTAAACATACCTGCTAAACATCAGTGTGTTAGCATTAGAGGCATGTTAGCATGCTGATGTTAGCATTTAGCTCAAAAGTACAGCCTCAAAGGGCCTCTAGAAACATGGATGGAAAACACTACACCATTTTTAACAAATCAAAGAGCTCTTAGACAGCTTGGAATAAACAAGCATTTAGTGTCCTTAGGGGAATAAAGCTTGCATGTCATTAGTGCCACATGAAACAAGACAACAGTAAACACAATGTCCCCTCACAAATGTTGCAGCCCTTTCTGGGCCAATCTGTAACAAATATGACATTTTGTTTTGAGCGGAGATGAAACCCTTCAGTGTAATTTTGAACATGTCAAGATGTATTGGAGAGATGCATCATCCCCCCAAGTTTCATCAAAATCTAGTCTGTGGTGTCAGAAGTATTCTATGTGACAACTGTATGAATTCATGAATAATATAGCACCCCCTCGGGTTTATGAATATAAATTTATAATGCTGGAATACAGGAGTGAGATGCATCGTTGACCAAGTTTGATCACTACTGACACGGGCTGTAGAAGGGTAATCCCATTATTGAGTTCAACTCAATTTACACTATTTTAGCAATGATTCAGTAGATCATAAAATCTCACATTCATTTACCAGTATATTTTGATTTGCTTAAAGCATGGAGCAATCCAACGATTTTTCACATGGAAGTTAATGGGGGGGGGGTTGAGTAATGTCTTCTGTGGCTCTGTCATCACTGTTATCTTGTGGGCATTTACAAAGCAAGGTCTAAAAAAGGATGCATTGCAATGTGAACCATACTAGAAAATATTTTTTTCCTTGCTCTTAATAGTATTTTAACAAAATATATGTTGGTTCGCATTATATTTTTTTCAGAGGAATTGCAGGTCTACTGAATGATTTAGTGCCCCTTACAATCAAATGTGGCTAATCGTGGGTAAATAAATGAAATATTTGTATGTGTTTATCAGTTTCCTCTGTGTTTGGCCTGTTCTTTCCCTTGCAGCCTGAAAACCTGTTCTGATGGTTTGTTTGGTGTCCAGTTTATTAGATTAATACTGCTGTTATTTATACCTCCAAACGGCCTCTGAAAACTTCTCTGAGCAAGTGTACAGAAAGCCAAATCCAGAGACCAATCTCCAACTCTGAGCTCATCATTGGGGACCACAACATGACCCTAACCTGACCTCTGTCCGCCTTGTGTTGCAGGAGTCCCACGTATGGCTCTCTCTGCGGGCGGGAGGGACTGCCTGCGTGCTGGGGACACTTGCTCCAGCGACGACACCTGCAGCCCGAGACTGCGCACCCTCAGGCAGTGTGTGGCAGGGGACGGCAGCGTGAAACTGGGGCCCGGGGCACGAAACCAGTGTGAGAACGCTATGACGGCGCTGCTGTCCACTCCTCTGCACGGCTGCCAATGTAAACGAGGCATGAAGAAGGAGAAGAACTGCCTGAGTATCTACTGGAGTCTGCATCAGTCTGTGCTGCATGGTAAGACTGGCAATAACACACAGAATCTGATGGTTCTGTTCCAGAGATGTGGGTGGGAGGAGGTACAATAAATTATTGGGATTATCAAGTGTGTGCCGCCCATTACACATGAATTAGGCCTCCGCCTCCAGACAGCTCAACAGTAAATTCCAGGCTGAAATGAAAAGAGTAATTATACTGTCAAAAATAGTTAAAACTGAGCCTCCGATTCCTTTTGTTCCACCCACACTCATTGTATTTGATCACTTTTGTGCTTTTTTTTTTAAATGCTTTGCACTACCATTATCATTTCCTTCACTGAATCCCATAATTTGTGGAATATTTACATTCAAATGTATGCATTAAGCAAATACTTGTATTTTCAAAACAAATTAAACGAGTGCAACAGTGGTTGCATGGTTGACAACGTTGTGAATATCCTGCACATCTAGTGAAAATGTGAAAGACGTGACATGGAGATCATTTAGCAATGAAACAAACAGTAAAGCTCAGTTGCCTGAATTTCATACATCAACCATCATTATTTTCAGGCTGGAGTGAGTATGCAACAATCATTCATGAGGAACAAGACACATACACAGGGTAGACTGCATAATATAAGTTAATAACTGGTTATGTAACAGTCACAATTTAATACTGATGTCTCTATATGACCTACATAAGCATTATTATTCTTAATGGCTGCCCCTGCGTGGTATTCTGTTGGATTCTTCACTTTTGTCCACAGGGGCCGCCAGAATCAATTCAAAATGAAAGTTCCTTGTAGGAGCTTTACCTTGTAAGCTGTTTAACAGGATTAGTCAACAACCTCATGCTAAAATATTTTTCACTGGGACGCCCGGGTATCTCACCTGGTAAAGCTAGAGAGGTTAAAATCTAACCTGTGGACCTCATCCCCACTCTCTCTCCCCTTTTCCTGTCTATCATCAGCTGTCACTATCAATTAGAAAATAAGATGCCTAGACATCTTTTGACCAGCACATCTTTAAATGATGTTTAGAGGCTGTGTTTGGTGTATTTTGACACAGTTCTCAAGAACATTGACTTTATTTTAACTTTGTTACTTAAACTGCTGTTTTTATTAACTCAAGCACGCTGCAGTTATCTGGCCTCTTTACAGCTCCTTCAGTCACGTCATGTTGCTTTGAGAACCCACATATTAAAGTGCTGATTGCCAGACCTGTTGTAGAACTAATAAGACTGTTAATTTGATTTCAACCTCATATGACCTGCTTTTGTATCTGAGTTCTGTATCTGTTTTTTGTAACTGTAGCAACTTAAGTTGAGTTGAACTTTTTTTTCAATTAATGTTAATTACTTTGTTAACTGGATTCATTTATTCTGTAATTAGCGCAAGTTAAGTTTAATATAAAGTAACCATGTTCCTGCAATAATACCTTAGTATCTGTGTTGGTTCTAGTTTCAGGTCCTTTAGTTTACCGTATGTTGTGCTCACATGGTGCACATATAAAGTTGTGTTTATTAAGATTACCACAAACTTACTGATACAATAAAGCATGGGGGTCAGCCACTTTACAAAGTATGCAGTGCACAGAGACTTTGTATGTAATGTTTATGATATATAGTGAGTGTTTGTTGTCATGACAACGGTAACTAACCTCTCTTCTCTGTGTTGGCAGGGCTCAGCCTGGTGGAGAGCTACCCGTATGAACCAGAGGAGAGGGGCTCTGACTACGTGCGTCTGGCCTCCATCGCTGCAGGTGACTGGGCGAGCTGCGACTGCCACAAGTCTTTTTCTGCTTCTGCCTCCAGTTACAGAGCATAGAGAAAAAAAGCTATTCAAATAATCAAAAGCATCTATTTTTCACAAAAAAAACAACATACTAATTGACTCCCAACCAAGTTCACAAGTTATGTGTCAAAGCAACATAAAATCTAGATGTTATTCTGCATCATTTTGACGGAGTAGACAGGTGGATATGCAGGTGGGTTTGCAAAGTGTTTGATGAGTAACAACCCACACTTTGCTTCTGTCTTGCCTCTGAGCCTGTGGGCAAGCTGCAGGGCTGGTATGTGCTGCTGTTAGCCCCTGAGGCACAGATTAATTACCTAGTTACTTTAATGCACCTGAAAGCAACTAAACGGGGGGGGACAGAAAGAGAACAGAAAGAATTGAGAGAGGGAAAGAGGTAAAGGAAGTGAGACAAAGAAAATGGAAGACAGACAGAGGTGGTTTGTGTAAACAATACTACATTTTTTTCCTGTTGGAGGTTGGGAAAAGAGACAGGCTGCACATAAATGAGAAGTTAAAACATTTTTTTTCACTCGAGAGGACATAAAGTCAAGTGTTTTGTTTTCTCCGACGGCAATTATACTTTGGATGAGTGAAGCTATGATGGAGAGTCTGTGAAACTTAAATAATGACTTAAATGAAGTGATTAGTATGGAAGGCATTCGTGCATGCCTTACAGTATCATGATAAATGTCCTAAATATGCTGAAAACGAGGATAATGACAGCTCAAAGGGAGGACACTGCTTAATTTAAACATTTATATACAGTCTGTTTCTCAAACATAAAGCTAGAACTAGAGAAGCAGTGATGTTTATCATGTTTATCTCAGTATCATGGGTGTCTGCTTGGTAATGTTATTGCACTAGGTTGTTTTGTATGTTGGCAGCTCCTATGGCAATGAGGGATCAGTGTCAAATACAAATTTAATGATTTAAAACCTGAAGTAATGCAGGGTGACATCAGCAAACTGCACAGGCTTTTTTTATACCACAGGGTTAAGAAAAGACAATCTAATTGATCTAACGATGTGTACCACATCCATATCAACATAATTTTAAACTTTATATTTTATATAAAATCTGTATTTGTGCAGGCGATCTAAGCAGCTTAGAACCCGTTCAGGCGGGCAACTCAGTGGGCTCTAAGGGGTGTTATACATCCAAGTAAGTTCAGTAAAATCTATTACTATCTAAAAAGAGGCTATTTGTCAAAATATGTAACAACAACAGGCTAGTAATGGGGATCTGTTTCAAAATGGGACCATGCTTTTAATTTAAATTTTATGTTGTATTTGCCCACAGCACTGTACAACTGCGTGTGCACTCAAGCCAGTAAAAGAATAATTCTGGTTTATTCCATCATCTGACGTCAGAATCAGACAACACAAAATGTTGTTTAACCTCTAGGTTATATCTGTCGTTAATAATTAAATAGTTTTTTCAGTTATTATAAAAGCATTAATATCTCAAATTCTATATATTCTACATAATACATAAACATAGACATAACACTTGATACACATGGGGCCCCATGGTAAAGTTCTAAATGTATTGGAAAACTTTATCAATAGAGCCCCCCTGTGGTCAGTTATCCTTTCCTTTTGGTTAATGGTTATATATACGAAATGTACTGCTACTAAATGCATCTCAGACCAAAGCATTTGTTCGATAGGACCCACCAGACTACATAGACAAAACCAATAATTTTACCTCAGGTAATAGGAATACACACTTTAAACACACATTCCCAAACGCTGACAGCTATAAACATGGCACATATACTTCTAACTTGTTCAGCATATTTAATATTTTAGCAGCAGCTTGTAGCAGTCCCGCATATTTTCTTCAGAAAAATATTTTTTGTCTTTTTAAATAGGCTTGTTTTGCATAATCGAGGGACATCACAGATTACGAAAATGTAATAAACTGTCCTAACCTGTTTGTGAGACTTTGTGTATAGGAGTGGAAAATACATACAAAAACCACAAGAAAAAAACCCAAAACAATTCAGATTTAGTGGATGTCCCCTTTTACGTGCTTGATCATACGTTTTGTGACCTCATACATAAGCTGCTTATTAAAATGACACCACTCGTTTTAGGCTGCTTTGAATTACAGCAGCACCAGACCTGCACTGTACAGCCTCCTCATAAATTTCACTCCACCGACTCCACAGCAGGTCAAAGTTGACATCCATGCCATGCATCTCGACAAGTCGACTGCCAAAACAACAAAGATGTGATTAATGGATGTTTTTCCGCCCTTATAGCATCTCTCCCTCAAACAGAGTAATGACCCTTTTCAAAGACGCAAACTAGAGCCACCGCTCATCATATTTTGAGGAGTATTCAAATAACAGAGTACTTCACCCTTTACCAATTAATCAGTTAACTAAAGTTAAGTCAGTGGTATTAAGAAAGTGCCTCCGTTTAAACACATTAGAAAGAAGCCTTTTAATGCACCATTGGCCTCTAGAAGTGGTAGAAATTGATTTTCCGTACTAAGATTTTCTACTTCATGCACCTTGGTTGTAAGACAAATACCAACAGTTTTGTTTTCTTTGATTCTCTAACGCAACATGTTGGTCACAAACCTCATGAAAGCAATGAGGAAACCACCACTGTCGATCTAAAATGAAGCAATAGTTGCTATGTAAATGTAGGGTTTTCTCTCAGAAGAACTCATCAAGTTAAAGTTTAGTTAAACATAGGACTTTATTAGCTTCAGGGCTGAGCATCATCACAGCAAGACGTAATGTTTGCACTCACATCTGAGGGTGGATTACCTACACACCACAACACTCACAGTCTAACTATATTAATACTGACTGAAATAACCACAGATGAACTGTAGGAACAGTGAGAACTCTATAGAACAAAATGTTGAATACAGTAATACCAGTAGCATTGCAGAAACAGATTGATGTCCATAAAAATGTTGTCCAGGTGCCTGCTGGGAGGCTTTCCACTGCACTGCCACAATATGTGTACATATATGTATGGTGGATAAATGGGTTATACTATAGGAGTGGCTTAAGAAGTTGCTATGGACTTGCTGGTAACTGCTGTGACTCCAAGCTGAGTACAGCTGTTGTCCTTCACAGAGGAGCTGATAGGACCCCTCCCGTCTGCCTGCAGTGGTTATTAGGCTGGCCACTTGCAGTCAGGGAGGGTCGTTAAGGTAATGTGGTAGCAGCTGTATAGGCCTCCACCAAGTCTATAAAGACAAGCCTTTCCTCTTTGTCTTTCTCTCTATCTAAGGTTCACGCCTTCCAGGTTTTGGTTCAGTTTGACATTGTGCTGCCACAAACATACACATCCCTCACTCACCCATACATTCCACTCACCACTGATACAATCACTCACCACACCTCATGCACTTTTCTAATAGTAATGTTGGTTTGCAGAGAGCCGCAGAATCAATCCCGGGCCACTGCGGTAAAGACTCAGCCTTTGTACATGGGGCGCATTCTTTACCAGGTGAGCTTCCAGGGAGCCCCGTTTGTCAGTTTCTAAAAAAATACTTAATTAACCTGACTGGTCTCCCCTGTGCAAACTACAAACTTTTCAGAGCCGCCTTTGAAGCTTTGGTTGTGGTTGTGAGTTCCGATGGTGAAGTATTCCTTTTAGAGTTAAAAGTGTAATCGCATCAATTTTAGATGAACTACAGGAATTTTAGACCATAGATGTCTGTGCCTTTTTAAAATGAACAAATAAGAAAAAAATAAGGTTGTAATGGTTAAAAATATTAAAATAAAGTTTACAAATATTTAAGTTTCATTCAAAGCTTGAAGTCAGTGCTGGTTGTGGAGCCAAACAGCAGAATGTGTCACCGTCCAAATACTCCACTGCAGATTTAAAATTTAGATATGCCATGATGAATATTACACAACCAGGCCTGTGCATGGAAAACAAGCTAGAGCATGAGTACATTCAGTCTCCAGTGTCTCCAGTGAGGAATGGCTCAGGACTGTGGTTGTACTGGGCATCTCTTAGGTGTAAATGTGTTAAGGGATGAATGTGAAGCAGGATGTTCCTGGATAAGAGCATGCATGCTCAGCAAGACTCCTCTGAATAAATAATGGCTTAAAGAAACACAATGACAACATAAAAACGTACGTGCATATTCCATCTCCCACACATGTGGCCACTGGATGCAATTTGTCATCCCACCCTGCATTTCCACCAGGTCCTCCCGTCCTCCCCCTTCGTCTGCTTAGCAGTTAAGTTGGGAATAACCTATGCTTTGTGATGGGTTGTTAGCTTTCTTTCCAAAGCCATTCATATTTTATGACAGCTTGGTGAGAGGCAAACTCACCAGGAGACACAACTACAGGCAGTTTACAAACTAATGAGCAGCGCTATCTGCCAGAGGAGCTGAGTATCATCATGGCCGTATTGACTGGGAGGTCGCTTAGGAAAAAGAAAACACACATGATGATGGATTGGGAAATAATGTGGCCAAAAAAGATGGTTATGAAAGGGGCTTTCCACTGCCTCCACAGAGGTGGCTCATTACCACGCAGAAGTCAATGGGAGCATGGGCATTGAGGGAGGCAGAGATGGACAAAGTTGAGGAAGAATGGATGGAAAAGAGGGGAGAGTGTGCTGATTGGGGGAAGGAAAGAGACAGATGGAGTGTGGGGCGATTGCAGCGCTGAGAGTGGCAGACACACAGCGAGGGAGGAAGATGGTGAGGGAAGGAGGGAGTCAGGTGAGTGAGGGATGGACCCAGATGTAGGGAGGGAGTGTTGGAAAGATGGATGGATGGATGAAGGGGAAGGAGCAGTAATTACAGGCCTTGTTGTGCGGTTGGAGAGATGGAGGATCCGCTTTTGCAGCACTGCCACTCTGCATTAACACAGCAGAATGAAATATTCAGCCATTAGGACTCGGCTGAAACACATCCAGTGCCCCGTCTCATGCAGCATTTAAACACCATTCATGTTCTATTCATTATAAGGCGGCCTATTACATATAATCATAATTTTGCTTCAGTTTGTACTTCAAGACATACACTCTTTTTTTCATCTGTAAATGCAACACTGCATCTGAGTCTAGAGGTGAGAGTGGCAAGTCAATACCAACTCCAATTAGGCCTTGAAATCATTGGTAAACATTGACTGGGATTTGATTTTCTCAAGCTACACAGAAGGATAAAATGCTTTCTGCCTCACATTTGTGTTTTATTCTCCTACTAGAGTCTGAAGTAACAACGGTGAACCGCTGCCTGGATGCTGCCAAGGCGTGTAACATAGATGAGACATGTCAGAAGCTTCGCACGGAATACGTCTCGTCCTGCATCCAGCCGTCAGCCCGGTCGGGGCCATGTAACCGACCAAAGTGCAACAAGGCGCTGAGGAAGTTCTTTGACCGCGTTCCCCCCGACTACACCCATGAGCTGCTGTTCTGTCCCTGCACCGACACGGCCTGCGCAGAGCGCCGCCGTCAAACCATCGTGCCGACCTGCTCCTACGAGGACAAGGAAAAGCCCAACTGCCTGGCTCAGCTGCGGATCTGCAAAGCAGACTACGTGTGCAGGTAGAAATTAGAAATCTTGTCCAACATGCTGCCTGCTGCCAAGAACATTTAACTCTTAATTATCTGTGTTAAGTTCAACTCAGGAAATTAATACTTTTTCGACTTACTGAACTGATAATTTGCAGCAACTGTGACTTCTGTTTAGGGATCACAAAGGTCATTTTATATGTTCTGGCTCAATTTTTGCAAGTTATGTACACATATCAATGCTGAACCTTTTTCAAATCATATCATAATTATTAGATATTGGTTAGACATGGTGTTCTTTTTTGTCTTAGTGTAGTATAAAATAGAATTTGTAGTGAGGTCACACTAAAATAGGTAGGTAAGGAAATAGGAAATATGTAATACATGACAGAAAACACTGATTGATTTGTCCTGGTGTGTTCAAGTGCTGCTCTGAAGCTCTGATGTCCGACATTTAAAGCTGAAATAAATAGTTTTGTCGGTCAGAGGCAGAAAGTACACTCCCACATAAATGGAGAAACAAGCTTTGATACACTACATCAGCTTATAGAGTTCTTATGTTTAACTTGTTAGCAAACACCTGTCTGAGGTTACTGACACATCCAGCATCTTGTTTGATCTGCCAACTCCTGAGAAAACTATCTGGGTCTTTTTTTCTTGTTAGATGTTTGACCAGCTTCACCAGCTACTTGTTTACTTTGGCTCTCTGCTGTTTCACGCTGGACAGGTATTCTACAATAGATTTGTGCAAGCCTGAGGAGTACTCTGTAAGAGTTGGAGCAACTCAAATATACAGACTGGAAAACACAGGCTTGTCCAATTACAGAAAATTACATTAAGCTGCTTTAATTGGTTTTTGGCAACTAGCTGACAGTCAAACAAAAGTAGTTATGGGTAGCAAATTGTTGCCTATTTCCAGCATATTTCCTTTGCCAGCTGTTTGGATCTGGACAGGTAGAGTACACTCACTTCATTATAGCTTTTTTTGGGGCTGAAAGCAGAAGCCTGCTGGCGAGCACTGAGACTGAACCAAAACAGTAAAAGTGCATTAAAACCTAAGCAATGAGTTAAAAGTGGCTGAAAAGCTCTGTTGAGCTGTAGCTTTGGGCAATAATTCTCTGTATGTGCAACCACTTTCACATGGCAGATCCAATGTTATATAAATTAATACTGACTAACATACTTTAGTAAGGCTCAGTCACACCAGCATTTAAAACAGCAAAATTGTAAACTTGGTTCATGTCAGTCGCCATAAGGAGTGTTTTTGCTCAAATCCTTTCCATTGAGTTAAACTTGGATATTCTTTGACACCACTGACCGTTAACAATCTGCTTTGACAGTGCTGACCTTTAGCGGGAAAGGACAGGAAGCTATTGTCACTTACCTGTCACCTTAATTTAACCTCCTTTTTTAGAGTATAAACTGCTCCATAAAAGACACCTTGTTTGTAGAGACAGTTTTTTTGACAGGGAAATGGAAACAATGGTATGAATAGTCAGTGTGAGCTTATTGTCCCATTAGACCCCAAATGCTGCAAAACAGCACCTACTTTCAACTTTAACTTGGATTTAAAAATGACAATGGATTACCTATGAAGACAAGTTGCAGCGGTATCTTCCCCACTATTGTGCTCGATATGAAGTGCTTTGTGTATGTGGTGGCCTTGCACACTAACATCCCCTCAGGACAATAAATGGCATTGTGTATCTTGGAAGATAAGTCTGAATGGTATGATATGTTCATTTAGATTTAATTAGTCAGCTGCGTTTAATTAATTCAATTGTTATACTCATTAACTGTGTTTAATTAGTTCAATTAAATTCTGCATTCATTTTCTGAGAGAAGCAGCCAGGCAACAAGCAGCCAACTATGTGAAATAGTCATTATTAGAGCAGCCATTATCATTTGGGATTCACACATGACTTTCCTGCCAAAGTGCTCTGAAAATATTTGTCAATGTACAGCCGAGACATCAGCAGGATTAGTTGGTAATTTGCAGAAAACTGACCCTCTGTACAAGATATCGGAATGAGCCCATTTATTCTGCATTAAATCTCTTTGTATGTGAGACACCAATAAAAATAAAGATTTAATTTAGATTTAAATTGATTGTAAACATCCAATCAGAAAACTAACAGTGTCTTATGAAGTCATTAAAATTCAGAGGGTGTATTTCTCTCTATCGCTGGAGACTGAAAACATGGAGTTCTCATACACATCCCGTCAGCCTCCTCTCTCTGACAGCAAACGGTCGCCAGCGTTTAATCTAGTTCCTCTTCAAATGTCAGGAAGACAAAGGGCTTCATCTGTCACGGCTATCGATCAGGCATTATTCTCCACCACCGCCCCGATGGATGGAGTATCTCAAGGCCCTTGCGCAGCCCGCCAATCCCGCACTAGTCGGCTGGCATTAACCGGCAGCCTGCAGAGGATGCTTTCACTTAGCGCACAGCCTATGAGTTTTACGCGCATCATTATAATGACATGACAAACGAGGGGAGAGTGTGGAGTTGTGGCGCCCTGAGGGGATCCCGTTGCAAATGCCAGTCGACGGGAGCTGATGATGCGATATGATGGCAGCGATAGCCTTGTAAGATGATGATGATGATGAGGCTAGATGTCTGAGCGGCTGGCAGGAAAGGTGAAGGAGGGAAGGCAGAGCGGCTGTGGGAAGATATTTATATGGAAGATCCATATTTGTCTAATCTCCTCATGGCCAGGCCTGCCAGACACTGCCCACGGTATTTAGAGAGCAGAGCCAAGGCCTATCTTTGCCCCTCATTGACTCTTTACAGCCTGGCAACCTTCCATAAGACAGCTCGCTGGGGAAAGTGAGGAGGAAAGAAAAAGAGGGATGAATGTCACCAGGGGTGACTGGAGTCGAGGTTGAAGTGTTGCAGAGCGGGAAATCTTGAAGGGGGCTGATGTAGGTGTATAGGTAGGTAGATGAGCATTGTGGGTTTCAGATCCACATCCAGTTGTTGAGAGAAAGCACCGATGCCGGCCATTCCTCGGTGACACAAAGTGTGCAGCAGCCAAGCACGAGTAAATGATGGATGGCATGTTATTGCTCCCACAGGTCTCGCTGGGCACAGTTCCAGTATGATTGCCAACCTTCCGAGCAGAGCGCCAGTGGCTGCAAGCAGGAGAACTACGGAGCATGTCTACTTGCGTACACCGGCCTGATGGGTAAGAACTAAATTTTCCTGTGCCAGCTCTGGCTCACCCACATTCTGTGATAGATCAGGAACAAAAAGGTTTTAGAGGGAGGAAGGCGGAGAGCAGACAAGTGTACTGAACAGGACTCAAAAGAATGAATCAAGGATTGTGATGAGAAGCGTGGTCGAACGATCGATGGAGCGCTGATTAATGTGGCTGCAGCATGCCCGGCCAAGTTGTTGGTATTATAAGTAGTGCAATTACAACTATTGACCGCTGTTTTGAGAGAATTATCCCTGACATGACGATGAGTGGGAGCAGGCAGAGGCGTAGAACACGGCTTATTGTACTTTAGATAAAAACTTAACAAAAGATCACATAATGCACAAAAGGTTGTTTAAAAACCACTCAGTCTCAACATGTCATTATGGGACAACAATACCGCACTGAACTGCAGCTGCTAAAAGAGCAAAAAAAAGAAAGAAAAGTTGTTTAGTTTGTGAGGGACTGAAGGAGACCGATTAAGGAAGACAGAGACGGAAAGCTGTGCAGCAGTGATTGGCTATTTTAGACAACCGAAGTAGAAGTGAGACGCTGAGGTGTTGTTGTTTGGAAGTCTGGAACCCAGAAAATCGATGGAGGTAAATCAGAACTTTTTTCGCCACACTGCCTCAAAGTGCAGCAATTCTATTTCCCACCCCTTTTAAAAATACAAGCTACAAGGCTATATTACCCTTCCCAGAGAATGACTTCCCAATCATTTCCCACTGAAAAGCTCCAAAGGCAGAAAAGAATAAAAAGAATACATCTGAGAGACCTCTGTGCTGGTGCCTGGACTTTGCACTGCGGGCCGCTGCACTTATCAAAGTCCACCAAGCTCCCTGCCCCGGTGGATATGCATGTTAGAAACTCTGAAAACTAGAAAAGCTAAACCACAGCTACTGTACTTGTTGTTTGGACTTTATCTGTTGCAACAAACACAACTCACAGAGACATCGAGAGGAGGATGCTGTATAAGCAGTCAGCTCTGTGTCTCCTTTTTTATGCATTCATATGATGAATACATCCACAAAGAAAATCACATTTAAAAATAATTGCCTGTCACAAAAGATCAGAATGTTTTTAGCAAATGTTAGCTGGTTTCCAATACCCATTCCTGTGAAAAACACAGACAGTACAACTTTATTGGCTCAGTAATGTCAAGCCCTGTCAGCAACTGGGATTGAACCAGTCAACATTTGATCACCAGGCTGCCCGCTTAACTAACCTGCCATTCTCTGTCTCTATTCACTTCACTTTCATCTGTTCTCCTTTTTGATATTCTTCTTGGTTTCTCTCTCTGTGAATACATTTACGTGCACACTAATAACTCAGTCTTAACCTGATTAGGGCAATGTTGTGATGATAGAAATTGCCTTGTCTTTATTTAATTACCATAATCAGGGTAAGGTCATAATCAGGATAAGTATAACAAGATTAAATCAGCCAGAATTTTGCTCAAACGTTCAATTTGTTGGAATATTGAACTCTTCAGTCAGACAGTATTTCTAGCTCAAAATGGCACAAGGCAGCAGGTTGAGTAGCTTGAATAACAACTAAACAGTTCAACAAAATAAAAGACACTACTTATTCATGTGATCTCATAATCAGATCAAATCATTGTGTTGATAACCTTGAAACATGGGAGTTATATTACTTTGGTATGCGTACAGAACAACTGTGTTGTGTCTCCCTCTCCTCCACTCTACAGGAAGCATAATAACTCCCAACTACCTTGACAACTCCACATCCAACGTGGGACCCTGGTGCTCCTGCACAGCAAGCGGCAACCACAGAGAACAATGCAATGACTTCCTCACTTTTTTCCACGACAATGTCTGCCTGAGTGAGTACCTGCTGCAGAGAGAGACCTCTGGCAACACAATAGCAATAACAACCCTGACAAAGAACCAGGTCAAGTGTGCGCATTAAGAAAGTTTACTTGTGAACAAAATAATCAGTGATACTTCTAAACCGCAAAAGTCCTTTTGATAACAGTTTGTAACACTAACACGAGTCAGTCTAAACCAGTTAATGAATATTTTTGCGTTTGCTGCTCTTATAGCTCCTTAAAACTATATTTTGTGGTTTGTTTTGTGCACAGATGAACAAAAGAACACAACTTGCAGACACTTTATATAAATATTATTTTCAGGCCTTTTTAAAGTCTGATTTTGATATTTCTTCAGACATAATATCCTGAAATGTGTCTGTTTTAGGCAGAAACAAAAAATAAAAATAAAATAATTCTCTTCCAGAATTAGAGAGGGCTTGGAAACAGCATTTCACCATTACGTAATACAATTACAGGAATAAGAATGGAATAGTTAAAGAAGTATTCAGTCATTTTATCCTCTTATTTGCTTTTTTGCTGAGAAATCTGTGCTTGAAACAGGATTGAGATTAGTTTAACTCGCTTAGCTTAGTTTAATTTAGCATAAAGACTGGAAACAGCTAGCCTTGCTCTGTCTAAAGTTTTACAGACTACACATACAACATATGTGGTTACATGTGAGCATTAAAAGGTGCTGGTAGGTGTATTTTTTGGATATAGCCAGGATAGATGTTTTCCTAATCTGCTAAACTAAACTAAGGCTTACCAGCTCCAGTTCTGTATTTATTGCACATACATGAAAGTAGTATCAACTTTTCATCTAACTCTGGGCAAGAAAGAGAATAAAATCAATACAATTTTCCTTTTTCATTATAACAATCAATTAAACAATATTTGGACTCATAACCTCAACATGAAATGCTAGCTACTGCCCTGTTCATCAATAAGAAAACAGAAAACAAAGTCCTGCCCACGTTGTCAAACTGACAAGTCTTCTCCAGACGACCACTTTGTTTCATTTTTCAATATCCGTGAAGAGTGAGCACTCCTGACACATCAGTGACACAGTGAACACTGCACAGTCACTCCCTCGCCATGTCTTTACTTCAGTCAGTATTAATTTATATCTCTGCACACATAAGACTTCACAGACAAACAATCCCTGAGTGATCGCAGCAGTGACAGACCAGTGACATTAATGAAACACTACATCTGTTGACACACAGTAATGGGTTTCCACATATAATATGTGTTTGTTTTGAATATGCCGGGAAAATCATCTCTGCAGAAATAAATATTTACAATAAGAGAGTGGCAGCACCAATGATAAAACTAAGACATCAGTGACTGATACACTGCAGCTGATATTGCATAAGGATTATCCACCAATCCTCTGTAGTCTTTTACCTTTTGTTGTAGCTTTCATTCATCCAACAACAACAACAACCAAACCGTTGATAGGAGATCATCTCTCTGAATGAGTGATATCACCAGTGACATAAGAATGACACCAGTGACAAAGTAATATAAACTGTAGCTGCTGGTGACACAGCAGACACTGGAGTTTATTTTGGGTTATTATTTTTTCTAACAACAGAAGAAGACAAGTTCTTACAAAGCTGTCTGTATGAGTACCAACACCAGTGACAGACCAATGACACCAGTGACAGTACAAAGCAAACTGCGGCTGCTGTCATGTGGTGACAAAAGAGAATGTCAGTGTTTGTTAAGTTTATTCAAGGCTGAGTCTTAGTTCAACAATGCCCAAAACAAAATCACACAAGAAGCATCATACACTGCTTCCACTGGACATGGTTGTCTGAGTTCAGGCGCCAAGAAACGATCTGATGCTATTTTATCCCATGTGCCAAAGTCCACTGGACCCGTGACAGGAGCATCTCACCCACTGCTTTGCTATCGTTACATACCGGGTCTATTTTAGACCAGCTTTGCTTCTCAAGTGTGAAATTCACAATAACACTTGACATTACAGCCCACAAATTACATTACTTATAACACACACACTATTCTTTAGGATGTATGTTGTCTAATAAAGCAGTGGATCCCAACCTTTTTCCTTAAGGGACCCCTTTCCTATCATTGTGTAAACTGACGACCTTTGACATATTTTATGGCTATTTCATATTACACTCAATGCAATACAATACCAGTACAGAACAACTGATAAGCCGTACAATTACCCAAATAGTGAACTCAATAACTGCAGGAAGTTTGTGTAAAACAAACATTTTATTTCCTGTGAATGTAGCATTAGAGGTTTTTTTTATGAACTTTAGTTTTTTCCTCTTCCTGATTCTTTGCCATAGTTCTCTTAGCTCTTTGGTTGTTTAAACGGCATACTTTTCTAATGCAAGGTAAGGCTGTTTGAGAGTGAAAGCACTATGAATGTAGTTTGTGTCTTCAAGGTTAAGATTTTAAATAAAATTCTAAACTTTACAACAGTAAAACAGTTTTAGTTTATTCAGTTTTCTTCATAAGAATTATTGAAATGCTGAGATATAGGCTGTGTATATTTTTGTGTGTTTTGTGTGTTGTGTTTTCTTACACCCCTTTAAATCAAGAAACCCTCGTGACCCCTTGTGAAGCTTTTACGATCCCCTAGTAGGGAGCTATGATATGACAGGACATAAAAGCTAGTCTTCTCCAGCATCAGTTTCGTCACATGGATCCTATTTTGGACCCGCTAAAAAAGACTGTCCCTCAGTATTCTATCATAATTTTAAAACCATACACATTACTGTTTTATAGCTACAGCTATAAAGGTTCGTCCTTCTACCCAAGTTTATCCAAATGTTTTGTCCCCGAGCAACAATAATGAACACCATATTAAATAATGAGGATTCCATATTGAAAACTTTTTACGATATAATTTCCCAAAGTAATATTTTCATTATAATATCATCAGTATCATAATGTTTTAAATAAATTATACCATAATTGCAATATCAGCACTGTTACCACATTTTGCCAATTTATCCTGCTTTGTAAGAAAATAAAACTTGCTCCCTAACCTCTTCTCTTCTTCCCATGTATTTCTATATTTCTCCCAGTATTATACGTAATATTTTATTGACATCCCAGATTAAACTTAGTCAAAAAAGTAAATTATGTGTTACTACATCAATCATAAGTGAGAAGCAAAATGTAATGTGCTTGTAAAACAAACAATGTCTTACAAACAACTCTAAACAATGTGGCTGCTTAAAAACAGATTACTGCGGTGGCACAACTGAAACATGACACAGCCGCATCCGAGCTGAGGGTGGGATATCTGGTCAAAACCCAGTTTAAAACAGCTTTCACATTTCATGTTGTCCCCAGTGTAAAGGTAGTGTTCTTCAGGCAAAATATTCTTGTGTATGGAAGTAGAAAAGGATACAACATTTACCAGCTTGCTGGTTAATCCAGTAATAAGCGTAATAATCCAGTAAAAAGCCGCAAGTCCTCAGCATCAAAGATGGAGACAAAAGCATAAAAACAACCATCTGGAGTGCCACCAATAAAAAAGAAGATATACAGGACGATTTACATGGGAAGAAGAAAATAAGAAACAGACTAAAATTTTTACTCATTAAAAACATTATCTCCTTCTCCAGTGACAAACCTCTTTGTACAGTAAACCACTTATATTAATTGTGCTCCACAAAGGGATCGCTACTTGATGTTCTGTAATGGGCTTTAATGAGTTAATCAGTGATTGCAGCTGCAGATTCCCAAACAACAGAGCAACAACCTGTCATTAAAAATGATCCTGGTTTGCCAACTTCAAATTCATTTAAAGCATACCAGCTTGTTTTCCTGGTGTGCAGGTGTTTATGCATGACAGCAGTCAATGCTATGTCTGACTAGTAATACTTGTTATAAGGATGTCACTTAGTGCTTAATACTGGAAATGTTTTTTAGGAGACTGTCCTCTCAAGGAATCAAAATATGATAGAATGGGTTAACAAAAAGTAAGACATTAACGTGGGGCACTGCTGTTCATTTCCAGCCAACAGTCATTATTGTTTTTCTCTTAGCCTGACATTCCCTAATCAAGTGTTTATTATAGTAACCAGGAAGACGAAACACTTACCCAACAAAGTAGTATTTTAAACCATAACCACAATGTTTCCCTAAGTACTTATTTTAACCCAAACCCTAAACCTAACCAAGTTTTGTGCCTAAACTGAACCTTTACCATAACCTGTTATGAGTTATTAATGGTTGCAGACATAAGGAAAATTCAAGGGACCAGACACATACCATAAAACTAAACAATGAAATCTTGAAATCCAAAATTGCAACACCACACATTGACCAAACACTGGCTGTAGATCATGTCCACTACAGTTTCTCCTACAGGCTTGGAGCAGGAGGGTCAGAAGAAGGCGTTGTAATCTGCAACTACACTGCTAGATGCCACTAAATCCTACACACTGGTCCTTTAAATGAGAAACACCCACATAAAAGCACTTATGTTGCTCCTTGAAGGAATAAAACTCGTTTATTTTTCAACAGTTACTTTTAACGATTTTGGAAGGCACAAACAAATTGTGTCATCCTGCCGATGCGGGCATCACATCAGAAAACACTTGTTGTTGTAAAGAGCAGTTAACTTTAATTTAATTAATTAATTTGAAGGACCAGTTGGTTTTTATATGTTACATATAACAGTTATTTTTACAAGGATGGACCAACTGAAGTCTCATTCACTTCTCATCACTTCATTTTAGGACCTCCACATGATTCAAGCTGAGTTAATGTGACGTCGTCTAATAGTGTCTAAAACCCATTTCCATTGCCACGATTGAAGCTGCTGCACACACAACACACATAACAAAACATACAATTGAACAAACATGCCTACTTTATTCAGTGACTGACCAGGTGTACAAAGGTGTGAACTCTTCTCTCTTTCTCATTCTTCACTCTGCCACTTTTTCTGTGTACCACCAAGAATGCTTTTGAGGGGTTTGCCGTTATCCCCATTTGTAAAATTCATTGAGTCGAGACTACAAAGACGTGCAAAAGCCACAGAATCCTTGGAGAGAGATCAGGGAAGCACTGTGATGGAGCCTAAAGGAGGCTATGACAGCAGGCTTTTCGCCCGGCCTTCGAGTGTGGCCATTTGGAACTGCTATAAACCCTTTTTGCGTGAGGATGTAGTTGGACGACCCGTTATGCAACCAATTTCCCTTCAGAAGAAATCTGCCATGAAGTTGCTGGTGAACATACTATAGAAAACATGCAGGACATACACTTATATACACTATAATACACATGAAAACTAAAACAAATCAAAGAAAGAAGCAGCAGATAAAAATGATGCACATTTAGAAACCCAAAAGGACAAATTAGAGTTTTATCTAGGAAGAGAAATAGCTGTGTTTAGGCTATATTTAGACAAATTGCAACACTTTGTATCCATTTGAAAGAATAGTTGCCACCTGACATGCATCATTCAATGAGATAATGACATTTGTTAAAATGCTTTTTTCTCTAATTAGCCAACTCTCGATGAGAATAAAATTTACATTATCCTTTGAGTTAAAGCTCCCAGCGTAGTCACATATGTTTTTCAATTGCTTGATGGATGTCTTGTTTTTCAATGAAATTCCTCATGTGCATCCTGCATCCAGGACTCAAACTTGCCAAGGAAGCTCCTGTGTGCTGTTTACTGTAAGCTCCTTAGAGACCCAGAAAAACAAACCTCAGACTGACTGGCCTCATTTCCCTCCGTCTGAGCAAAAAAAAAAAAAGCCCCATTCCTTCTGCCTGAGCAAATGGCTGAAGCCAAACAGCGCATACAGTACGTGATAATAAGGATGAACAAGTTTCTAATGGGAAAGGCGATTCATGGACCAGCGGTGCACGTCGCGCTCTCATCTCAATTGGAATTCAGACTCGTTTGCCAGGCACAGGCAGGCCACAGTTCTATTTTGGGGAGAAAGTGTGCGTAATGATTTGGCAAGGAGAGTTTGGATCCGAGCCAATAATTGGGGAAATGAATCCGCCCTGGGAGAGCTCCTGAATGTTTGTCTTTCCCCCACGTTCCTCATGTAATCACAGCGTACAGAGAATGAAATGTTATTCATTTTGACTGGAGCCAAAAGACTCTCCTCTCCTACGGTGATGGTTCTCTTTTACAAGTGGACAGCATGATCGTCAATTAAATAAATCCTCCTGGTCTCTTTTCGTGCTTACATCTTTTTGCGACCGAATTCAGCATTATTTTGCATGCAGGGCCCCCCCTGTGCTGTTGTGCTGGGGCCGGCTTGCTGAGACAGGACTTCAGATGGCCTTTGATGACTTTGTAATTGAACGTAATTTGGTTTCCTGCCTCCGAACTAATGAGGTGGACAGAGAGAACAGTGGCAGGGAAGAATACAGTCGTTTGCAGATAGGGGAAGTGGAAGAACTGCAGAAAAAATTTGTCTCTGGAGTGAGTGCGCTCAGGTTTTAAAAACAGCTGTCACCCTACCTTACCTCCTCATCACAGTGATAATAATCACATCACTATGCAGAACAGCAGCTCTGGACTTCTTCGTTCTCTGAAAGCTGAGTGTGTCAGGGAAAAAATGATAGGACAGATGGAGGTGAAGCTCATTTATTTCTGCAATTATTTAAATTTTTCTGGAAGTTAAATTGGTAGTGGAAAAGGAAAAAAGTGAGCGCAACCAGCCAAATGTCAGGAAGGTTTGGGACAGTAAGGGGGTGTTCACAGGATGTGCTCTGCAGTGTGGCTTTGGGGGAACCTATAAAGTCAGTAAAAGAAAAAAAAGAAGCCCTTAGGGAGAAACTTAAAAGTCAAAGAGATGCGAGATGGAGGTGCTTAAACAGCCGTGTCCAAACATTTACAAAGGAACTGTCACAACAGCTTACCACTGAAGATATCAATTGGCACTTCATCTCTGCGTGACTGCGGGTGGCGAGGCACGGTGGCGAGCAGCTGGAGTTGCACCCCTCACTTCTCTCATCCGTCAGCCTGCCAGGGGATTGCTGCACGCTGCCGAGCGCTAACTGCACACTTTGAGCGCTGCAGCACACTTTCCCACCTGTCCTACCAACGCTAATGGCCCACAGCACCATTAGCTGGTCCACAGCCTTTGCTGCGAGGTGCTGATGTATACACACCATCAGCCTGGCTCAATCTGTTTTCCTCACTATTGACTCGTTGCTGTTGTGTTGCAACTTGCAGATTCCCTAATTAGCTGCAGAGCTGGCAATGAGCACACAGGTTACCCATCCACCACCTCCATGTCTGTCTGGTAGTTGATGCTCAGTGTTGCACCAGTGGAGGGAGTCGAGTCAAGGCTCTGCATTGATTGCTGCAGAATTGTTTTTGCAAAGGTAACCTACCTCAAGAGGATGGATCAATTTGTTATGATCCTGTGAGAAATCAATGTTTGTGTGTCACACCCTGATACTCCGCTGAAGGCTTTGAAATCCCATCACTAATAACCAGTGAGTCGCTTCTGAAATCGGTGGGTTTTTGCTGGGAACAGATGGAATAATGGTGTGAATTTCATTTCTAAGGACCCACATCCATCTTACAGTATAAGCTGGGAATATTAATTGATGAATCTCTCATTCATGTCGTCATTTGAGCATATTTTAATTGAAGTGACTTTCATGCAAATGTAATTGCTGCCGAGTAGCCCATTAGTCCAATGAAAATTAATGCTTATAGAATATTAATTCATTGTATGATTATAAGTCATTCTGGTTGTGGTAACTCCAAGAATGTGATGTAATGAGTGTCCTTTAGGGTGTATAAAACCATATAAATCCACCAGACTGTAAATTATTAAAATATATAGTACAGAATGTACATACTGTAATATTCCTCCCATTCAAAGTACTGTAAGTGGCCCATTTAAATATTCACCATGATCATTATATCACACCATTACGGACAACTGAAAAATGAGAAATTGAAAGGCTGACTGATGTTTTTAATCTACTTTTAGTGAACTAAGTCAAAGTCCAATTTCATTTTTGGAAATTGTTGTTTTTTTCAACACCATCCCACTTTAGTGTGTCAACAAGGAAAAGAAAAGGGTGAAAAAAGTCGAGAGAATAGAGACTCGTTAGGTTGTATCTCACACTCACAATCCTCTTCGTTATATACTTGTTTTTAGCGCTGACAGCAAAGGCGTAAAACATTATCTGTTTCGGTCAGATGAGGATTCAAACCTGAAACATCGAAAGCATCTGTTTATTCATTTGAATTACATCCAAACTTTAACATCTGTTCATTTTACACCTGTGAAAGAGGGAGAAAGATCTCTGAAGATTCACTCGAGCCATCAATATAAATATGCAACTGTTCCAACAACTTAACAAGAATGAATAACACCCGGTAGTTTGTGTAAATACAAATGCTTACAAGGTACTGTGAAGATTTGGCAGCAAGAGATTGAACCCTGGTCCCTGTCATTTGTTTGCAAGTCACTGTATATGAGTGGAAGAATGTCATGCCATGTATGTAAAATAAGTAAAAAAAATTGGGGCAGCAGAACAGGCTGAAATTAACATGCAGTATTTGGTGCTTCAGCTTCCAAATGTTAGCTATTTAGTCACTAATTTTGTCTGCCATTTGGTGTTTGGCAGGAAGTGTATAGATTTATCAGAGCTTGTTAACAGGGTTATAATAATAAGGTTAGCAGGCAGACATTTTTGATGGTAGCTTGAAAATCAAAAAGCAACAAGGACACTTTCTTGAAGGAGCAACTTGGTAACGTTCCTTTTATCAATGACACACGTTTTTTTGTGTACAATGTGAGTGAAAGATGGATGGATGTCCTACCTGCTGTACTTTACCATTTGCATTGCCTTTGAGCCTTACCACCTTCTTCTTCACATCACAGTCCATCAAACATGCTCTAAAAGTTTTAAACTTAACACGATGGAACACGCTTGAATTTAAATTACATCCGCTCTACAAAGAGGTTTGAACTGACAGCAGAAAGATTGGTCCTGATTTCACAGAATGTTGCAGGTAGCGGCAGAAGGAGATGACATAACTTTAATTTTGGGGCTTTTGTTGAACATGCATTTTCACTGTTATTGCTGGGTGGCAAATCAAAATCTATTTAACATCCCCAACGTTTGGTGATCGGTTGTTATGACTCAGCTGTTGTACTACTGTAACCTGTTCAGTCATTTCTTAGCTTTTCCTGTGGGCTGGATGTTTACCACCCATGACCAGTGGACAGCCATATTCAGTGGACACCTTCATCGTCATTCATTTATTTTATCATGCTGTTAATATGAGAGAAACTGTGCCCAGCGTGGGCCCTCCTTTTTCTCCTCAAGTGTTAACAGATAGTGATGACAGTGGCAGCAAGAACCAATCAGTGATCTTTCTTGTTCCTGTCTGAACAGCAACTACCCTCCCAACAAAAAGGGCACCAGCCCACAGAAAGTTGTAATGCTTTTATGGTAACCCTGGATAATATTAAAATGGTTAGTTTCATTGTATGTGTGTAAAGTATTACCACTACATATCTGTTATAAAAGCACAAAAGAAAGAAACTAATACATTTAAAGGGCACGTAGATGCTAATTTTCTAGCATGTAGGACAGCTTATATGGCATCTTGTTTTCTCCATTAGAAGGGCAGTCTTTTGCACATTGGCATTTACTATTCATCACTTCTGTTATTGCAGTAGAGGAATTTGAACACTTTGGCGCTTTGTGTGTGTCGAGGCTCCACTGCCCGTGACCCTATGTGTGGTTCTCATATTTTACTAAAGAGAGAATCCTGCCAGGTTGAGAGGGTCTGAGAGTGTATGTCCTTGGTTTTCACTGAGTGTATGAAAGCACTGGAAAATATAAAGCATAATTCATATCATTTTGACCTTACTTTAAAATCAATCAGCATTGCATTACATCAATCATAACTTGCATCTAGACTTATTAATTGAACAAGGCATGAATTTTAACAAAGTATGAAGGGCCCTCATTTACACAGCAATATCCACCATAAGGTACAGGTGTTTTGAACAAATGAAGCCCCAAAGGATTCTGGACTTTCTATCAACTCTCCTGTTAGCTAAGGCTACTCAGTGGGTTAATGGGGAGAGCAACAGTTGTGTGTGTTTGTGTCAAGAAAGAAAACCAAGAGCCACATAAAGAAATACTTATCAAAGGCACAAAATTCTGTGGTTAAATAACATCTTCTCAATTTTATCTCAGAAATATCAGTTCACACACAGCTATGTTGATCAAATTAAGCTCATAGTGGGGTCTGATTACATTTAACAAAATCCTTTGTAATTCCTTAAGCTACACAACTTAATTACCACAGGCTCACCTTTACTCTCCCACTCTCCCACTCACCCACTTACATTTACAATCATACTCTCTCACATTACCCTTTTTAATCCCCGTTTGGGACAGTCATTTGGGAGTCATAGTTAAATTCTACTTCAAGTTTTTATGTTCATGGGCTTGCACCTTTGACTTTTTATCAAAGAAACAGAGAGTTTCTAACACAGTTGTTAATGTTTTTCTACCGATTAGTCAACCAGGAGATTTTCATGCCAACAATGTGCTGGCATCAGTCAGAGCGTCCTTCAACAACTCCAGCTAGTGCAGAATGCCGCTGCCTGAATTTTAACAGGCAAGACAAGTGAAAAAACACCCGCTACCACTGTTGGTCCTAACCATAGTTGCAGTGGGTGTTTTCTGCCTTCTGCCTACAGGGGGCAGTAATGAGCCCATTAGAGCTCAAGCACTTTAAAAACTAATGTTGACAAGTTACACAAAGATGAGATTTATGCTTAATTACAATACAAACACCAGTAGTATACTGTCGTTCTGTTTCTCACACACTACCATTCTTACATAATAGTACTGTCTCACACAGGCATTGAGCCTGTTATTTCTTCTCATACATAGTACTACTCTCTCCACATAGATTGTAATTTGTTTCTTAGACATACTGTCAATCTCACTTTCACAAAACATACAACAGTTTATTTCTCAATCACACCACTCCTGTCTTGCACAAGCAATAGAAGGAGGGTAATAATGGTGTGTGAGTATTATTTATGATCTATAAAACTCTCCTGCTGTGCTACAGTCTTTTGACAATAGCACACTATTATATTTACATAGAATTCTCTATGTACATAAGTGAATAGTGAATGGGACGGATTTTGGATGAAGTCTTTGTGTTGAAAACTGGCTGGAAGGTCAGAAGTGAGTCAAATTTACTCAGTGTCTGGGAAATGTTCACCTCAATCTTTTCATGCTACCCTACAGCAGTTTAGGTAAGCCAGTCAGCGAGCCTACTGACCGGCAATGGATTCAAAAGGAGTCATTATTTATATTATGACCAGAGTTCTCCTTTTGCCATTCAAATTTGCCATTAAGTGCATAATATTTGACTTGCAGCAGCTATTGCCTCAGAGATTTCTGTAATTAAACCAAACCTTCAGTCTGCCACTGACTGAGGCACTCTTCTGTTTAGCAAAACAGGCTTTCCCATCTTCCATTTACATTTTATACATAGCAAAGAGAATTCCTGCTCTCACAGCACTCCTTTCTCTCTTGTGTAATGGCAGAAAGCGTTCAAGACTGCAGACTTAAGAATAACATATTTAAACCTATTCCCCAGGCATATGAATAACATATGTTACTCCGTTTAGGCAGTTTCTTTTACTGGTGGCCCAAAAAGGTAACAAGATATATACATTTGAAAAATATGAGCTTCTATTATTCAGAAATCTTCCTTTCTTTGGATGGATGAGCATTTGCTGCTGTTTCAGGGACAGTTTTTCTCTTTGACTTCTGATGCATCACTTCCTGTGAGAAGAAAAGTATACATAGTTTTATTTTTATTTCTGGTGAATGAGCAGATCAAAACCAACATGGCCTCTTGTATGTGTATTTTTATTCAAAAGTCTTTCCAAATGCAGTTTGAAATGAATGCTTCAGACCAAAGAGAGTACAGTCACTAATTCAGTAGCCTGATGACTCACTCCAAGTGGTCCTCACACAGTGCTACACTGCATCATTTTAAGGTGACCAATCACATTACAAAGAACCATACAGAGGTAAAAAAGCAAAAGGAAAGTATAGGTGATGGCTGGTGCCATCTGTTAAACTCTGCCTATAAACCAGGGGTCTCAAACTGCTGGTCCTCCATCCCAGTCCCTAGTGGTTTTATATAAATTTAAACTTACCCTTAATATACAATTAAAATAAATAAAAGAAAGAGTATTGGTAATGGCAAAGGTCCAAGGTGCCTGCAAATGTTTATAAATGGTAGATTAAAAAAAAGCAGGTTCTGGGCCTTTATTTGTTGTTTGGTTGGGAACAACAAAGATGATATGAAATGATAGTGTAAAAATGTATAGGAACTGCATTTGCATTTCTTTAAGTATGAAGTAATGGAAGGGTTATATTTTCAGAATATTGTGCTTTCCTGAAGTACTTGAACATTGAAGTGGCCCTCCTGTGAGAGGACAATACCAGCAGTGGCCCCAAGCCAAATTGAGTTTGAGACCCCTGATTTGAACACAACATCTGCTGCTCTTCTGTTGTAGAAAATGCCATCCTGGCCTTTGGGAACGGATCGGATGTGAAAACGGGCTCCAGCCAGCCCGGGATGCCCAGTCCAGCGACGGACAACCAGAGCCCGCACTTGGCAACCACCGCCCCGGGCGTCTCCGTGGAAACGGAGCAGAACATTCTGAGAGCACAGATACCTACTCAGGTGAGACGAGATGGAAGACTGAAAATGTGATGTACAACCTTTTCCAAACAGGGAGGCCCTAATGGAGGCGGCCTCGCTCAGAATTGGGTCGCACTACACTGCAGATAACTCGGGGTGTTTGTTTTATTCTGCAGGTAGCAGCAGATGGGTGGGATTTACATTATCTGCATAATTCAGACAGTCAGGTACAAAGTCAGTCACACAAAGACTGAGATGAAGAGAACTGAAGCTGTGTTTGTTTGTTATCACGTACAAAGAAATCCCTTTTTGTGTCCAAATTCTAGGTGTAAGAAGTTTATATTATGCAATTTAAATTAAAAAAAGGTGTCCTTTTTATACGTTTACATTCATTTGGCAAGCGCTTTTGTCCAAAGCAGCAATTCATGACACAGTAGATCATATAGAAGCCTTCAAGAGTAAGTGGCAACATGCTCAGCTTCAATGAAAACGACTTTTTGCCAAAGAAATGTAAAAAAAAATAAATGAAACAAAGATGTAACACCTCAACCCCCGTGCTAAAGGCGAGTGTGGCTCTACACTTCAGTGTCAGTAGGGACAGAAAAATAATGATCCATAAGTTTCCTAAATGTCAATTTCCTTCTCATTAGTGTTAAATCCATATGGGATTTGCGAGTTAAATAAAATTGTGACAATGATAGCCAATTATCTAATTATCCTTTTGTGCACAAACACTCAATAAAAACTGCGGTTTGGTAATGATGCCTCACATTTGATTATCAAAACGTTCAGATGAAGATATGTGCTCAGGGCAAGAAATACTGTATGTGTGCCAATACATTGGTCAGGCTCTACCGCTCACTATAGACTAACCTATTGATGTTTATCATGTAGAGAATTCAAGTAAGTGAATGAAAGAAGCTTTGAAGCTTTAAGATTGGATGTAACTTTATTGATCCCAGAGGGATCATTAGATCTCTGCAGCAGTAAAAGGATTCAACGCACAAAGCAGAGCATAAAACAAACACCATAATGAGAATGAAAGAGTTAAGTCAATTAATACAAGCTGCGGAAAACAATGTAAACAAATGGGTGTTATATAAGCTTATTCTATTGATAGTTTACACACATTAACCAGACTTTACTGGAGAGGAAAATACAGGATGACTACACGTGAAAAACTGACGGCACAGTTTCATATAAATGTTATTTGCACCATGATTGCAAATATAAACACAGCCTTAGTAACTTAAAATGTGCAATATGCTGCAGATAAATATATATGAGAAGATGCCATACAAAAGTGTCTGTGGACAGATGGAAGTTCCTGTACTTCAACAAACTATCAGCTAATGTAGAAACACTAGTGATGGAGTGTCAGAAGTCTTCGGGGGGTTCTGGGTGCTGTAGTTGTTATCCCACATCTCTAAAAGTGAACAATCAGCGTGAACACAAAACACTTGAATTGTCTCATATTCATAACTGCTTCATCAACAATATAAACAGGTTCTTCAAACATAATTACTGTAGCCCATGCCATGAAGTGGTAAAGTAAACAACTATTAAACTCTGTTGAGCATCAATTTTAATGTGGACAGCCTGTTCTGCATTAAACATACACACAGTATCTCCAATTTTAATAATGAGGTGAGAATTATAAATAATATAATTCACTGCAGGCTAAGGAAATTTGTTCCATGCATTCAGCATGGGAATCGGGAAAAATGCTGTAGATAACATAATTGACAATCCGCCAACAGATATAAATAAACTTCACAAGCTAAATGTATAACTAGGCCACTTACTTATTTCCAGAGGGAAAGCAGAAGAAAAGGGCCAAAAGCCCAAATTACATATTCTCGCCTCAGGTCCTCTGAAGCCCCTCGTCCCACGCAGCGATTCTTTCAACAGTCTGTATCATCCTCTGACTGCGTTAGACTTCATATTATGGTACAGAGATAAAGTAAACAGGGAAGTGACACTTTGCTGAGCACTGACATTTCGTCACCTGATCGTCGAGTTTCAACTCAGGATCAAATAAAGTGTCACTGAGTCGACACCAGTCGGAGTTAATTAATCCAGTAAATGGGCTCTGGACAGCTGCCTCAGAGTCATATCATCAGCCACACAACTCTTCAACCAACATCCTGTCACATTTAAATAACTGTCACTGATAATTCAACTAAAATTAAATTAACACTGGAGATGTTGCAGTGCATTTCAATCAGACCCGTCTTGTCTACAGTCGCAGCTGAATAGAAAGGACAGGACAACTCACTGTTAGCAATGTTATTTTCACTCTAATTTAATGTAACTACCTATGTATTGTCACTGTCACCTACATGGAAGAAGAAGACAGAGTTGCCAGCTGGGAAATGTTACAAATGTTCTTTTATTAGTACACATCTCATTTTAAACTGTATAAAATTTCTATTTCAGGTTTTTCAACTTCACTTAAAAATGTCAGATTGCCATTCAAAGTATCAGTTTGTCATTATCATGTTTCATTATCCAATTTCCTTTTAATTCTAACATTTAATTATAGTCTGATTATCCTTTATGTAGTAGAGTAAAATAATAATTTAGTGTATTCCATCTTATTTTACCTTTTAATCCTATTTTAATTCATATTTCTGACAAAGGTTATCCCCTTTAAGGCATTAGATTCCCTAGAAATAAGTAAAACAAGTTGTTTTGTTAGATAGATTTTTAAATAAAAATATACAAAGATAATTTCAGAATTGAGAATTTAACATAACTTTGCATAACTGACGTCCAAATAATACCATATAAGGCTACACAGCCAGCCCCCTGTGTAAGGAAGTTAATTCATGAGAATGATACGGAAGAGTAAATAGAAGAACTTTACGAGCTCAGAGATTAAAGTCCTGCTCTCGGAGATAAACAAAGGAAAGTCCATCATTTCTTAACAGCGTCGGCAGTGTGAGTAAAGACCCTGTTTAAGCCAAGGAGTGGGGAAAAATGAGGAGTACTGTTAGTGCTGTGTCACCTGAGGGTCGTACTGCTGCTGAAATCAAGAAGAAGTGGTTTGATATGAAAAGCAAGGCGATCGATGACCGTAATGGGAGGGGGTCAAAAGGAAGTCTCACAGGTGATTGGCTAATAGGTGATTGTCAGGCATTGCAACAGAGGCAGTTCCCCTGGACAGCGACCTGCACATACCGTAATGTGAAGACAACCCTAACCTCATCAAAAGCCAATTTAAATTAATGATGATATCATTAAGCTATATGATATATTTAGAACTATATTATAATTTTAACTGTACAGTCAAACAGGATGCTGTCAGCGTAATTATAAAGTGTAATTTACATAGGAAATTGCTTTATAATAATACACAATCCTTCAGTGAAAAACGTGTTTGGATAACAACAGACCAATTGCACATGGCTCCTACGAGTGGTCTGGACCACTGATAAAGTGAAAATCTGTTAATGCTGCAAGTCCTCCTAAATCAGTTGAACAAACCACAAATATGTTGGTATGAGTGGCCCAACTCTTGCATGAGGCCCAATTTCTTCTCTCAGACCTTTATCAGGTAAAATTCCTATAGACAACACCAGTTTCATACTGTATAAATGTATATATCTTTAGGCCATGCTACTGGTGATGTTTGTATGAATTTTGCCTGGTAAAGGACTGATGAGTGTAGAGGATTAGATTTTTTCAGTTACAGTCCCACACCACAAACCTGTAAAACCAATATAAAGAAACAGTTGAGGAGCAAAGAAAACAAAAGAAATTAAAAAGAGTGCAGTTGAAATCTGATGGAGGATGGAGGGAGAAGAAGCAAATAATCTAGAGATGGAGCTCGACTGAAGAGTTTATTCAGAATATGTTCGCAGCGAGAAAACATCTCTTGCTGTGAAATTGTGTCTGGCTGATAAGTGGCAATGTCCTCGCCATCACTTGTCTTATTTTTCAACTGCGGATATGGAAAATTTGGCCATTATACCACATAGTTGGTCATAAAACTTCTCATGGATCAGTTTTTTTTTTTAACTGCTCATGCAAAAGATGGTTACTGGTGTGGAACCTGGAGTCAGATGAGTTATTTTTCTACCCAAAAAAAAAAAAAAACTGGATGACTAATGACAACACGTGTTTGTTTTCTTTTAGGTAAACGAGAACGACAGATTGTGGGGCGACGAGGGAGACTCCACTCTTCCCTCTCCGGGCCTGTCGGACCGTGGAGCCGAGCCCGTCCGCCTGTCCCTGCTGCTGGTCCTCGGTTGGCTGCTCCTGCTGCTACTCTCCGACCAATAAGAGGCCAGTCTCAGCTGGCCTCCACGGACAAACCTCCAGACCTGGGGGGGAGGGTGGGTGAGAGAGAGAGAGAGAAAGAGCCATTTTTATGTGTCAAATGACGGTAGGGGAAAGGGTCGACTCTGTCCCGCCCCGCTCCCCCTCTCCCTCTCTGTCACAAAAATCACACTTAATCTCTTTTTGTGAATCATGACTCAGAGCAGATGTGTTGTGCAGCCCACGCCCTTGAGGAAGACCACCGGAGAGGGTGCCGCTACCGCACCACAGGGGGGGGAACCAGGAAGTACACACCTCATTTCTTGCTTCACGCCTGCCCAAACACAAACTGTTACACAACACACACGCACACAAGACTTTGCTCATCTGAAAATACCGTCTAAGCTCCATGGAAAAGGCCCGTGGGTTCCGAAGGTGTACAGTGAACAGACACTGTAGATGCAGTGCCGGGGAAAAGTCTAAAAACAAAACAAAAAAAAGATATATATATAAAACAAAACAAAAAAGTGTTTTTTTGTCCCTGAACATTCCTTGATGTAAAAGAAAAATATTAAATGTTAAGACTTTTCTCTCCGATGAAGTGTTACACGAGATTTAAGGTGGATGTGTGTGTTTGTCCACATGTTGCGCTCATTCAGCTCTGCTCTTTATTTTGACACTTATTATTTTATTATTAGACAAAATTTTGTTACGCATATGTTAGATGGACGCACTTGTTATAATCGAGTCAAATCACAATGGAATTCTTTGTTTGTTGTTGTGTTTTAAGTGGCAGGATGAGGAGTTTGTTTCCAAATAAAGAATTATATATAGAAAAACTTAAGTTGTTAATTGAAATTTAACGTTCAAGAAGCTCCCAAAGTCTGTAAAAGTGTTTTATTTTGTCAAACAAGGACCTACATTACTTATTAGCCTTCAACGTATTGTAATTTGTTTTCATTTTATCATTTTGTATTTGTAGATGTCATCGGAAGGGGGCTCTTCATATATTTCATTAAGCTTTAAGTGTGAGAGCCATTTGAGTTTTTCCTCTTCAGAAATGTATTTAAAAAATATCATGTGGTTATGGTGAAGCAACAACAGATGGAAACAAGTTTATATTTTTTAAATGTATGTGGACTTTGCCGCAGAGAAAACAGATATCTATAGACAAGTTTGTGACCAATCATGCTTTGCCGTGGCGGGAGGATTAGTGGAAGACAGACGGAGCGGGTTTTGATGCATGAACGGATCCATCTGTTTTTCGAGAGACTCATGAGATGAAGGTGGTGACCCACGTTAGCCCGCTACCTGCTGGGACTCTTCACTCGATGTGGGACGCCAGAGGATTTACAATATGTACTGTAAAAGCTCAGTTCTGCTTTGTGCAGCGGATACGTCTATGAAATGTGTTGAGGGGTTGGTCATGTGTCATCTTCAATACTGCCACTGAATTCAGTTAAATTAAGGAAGCACCCATTGGTTTCACTGCATTATTAAATGACACAACATATGCTGATTTTAACACAAAGAGAGAAAATGTGTTGCCCCCAAACTACAGCAAACCTGATGAAAATGACACTTTCTAGTTGGACCTATGAAAGCTCACACTGTAAGCTCATAATATTGTCATAACAGCACAATAGTTGTTGGATTTTGCCTGCCAAGTTCTACAGGAAGGAAAAAAAACTGTTTATTCTTCCTCATTGATGCCAATGTAGTTTTGAAACGACACCCCATTTGGGGCGAAGGACCTAAAAATTATTCAACACATACGCAGATGTCTTAAAGGGGCAGTTCACTCAAATCACAACAATATTTTCTCACTCGCCTGTATGCGATATCTAGTCATCCAGACCCAGGTTTTGAGATTCTCTGAGATTGCTGCTGCCATCAAAATACAATAAAGATCATTTACATTTTTCTTTGATCTACGTTCTTGATACCAAAGCTGAGAGGTTAAGTATGTCCCACAGTTTCCACTCAAGCTCTATATTGAGGCTTGTATCACTTTGAAAACATAATTTGATTGATGAAAAAAACAAGGCGTCATTTTCTCTACAATCACGACTGTTTTGTGTTACCACCCATCGAAACTCCATTTGTGTTATCCCTCAATATCTTTATTTTCCTGATATTTCACAAGGTATAGTTGCAAACATACGCTACCATTCAAACGTTTTGAATCACATTCCACATAAGCTGAGAGGTCTTTCATTCATTACAAGGTTATTTTGTATGAAGGGTTTGCAAAAGAATTATGTATTGTACATTGAGAGCAAAACGCTGTTCAATGATTCAACCAGACTGACAAAAGAAAGGGCAGAAAGAGACAAAGATTCCTCTGAGCAAGAGTTAAATAAGAATATAAAAAAAATGTCATTGTTAAGGAAATTGGAAGCGCAGAATCAAAATCTGTGCAGATTTAAAGAGGAACAGGTTCCTGTTCCAGTCTCAAGTGTACAATAATGCTTTTAACAAGTTGGAATGAACGGGTGTGTTGCTTAGAGATAGAAACTTAGTACTATTGAAACCTGATCACAGACTATCAGCTGAACATGCTCTGGAAGGCCAAATCACAGTTTAAACCTGTTCAATCTAACCACTGAGTGCAAAACATTTAGAGCCCAATTGCACCGTTGTGGTTCAATAATGGTCTCGGGTCACTTTTCTGTACTGGAAAACAAATCCCAAATCGAAAGATTTCTTTGTGGGAAATGCAACACTGTGGGGACATCGATTAAATGGAAGTTTTAATCATTTAATTCTTCTCCTTTTGGGGCCAAAACTATTTCAAAGGAAAATATAATTTGGTGTCTGAATTACACTGTTTTTATTTGAACAGTCATTATAGAGTGAAAGAAGATAAACATCAATGTAACAGGTGATTCCAAACTTGAATGGTAGTGTACATAAAAATAGGTGCATCATCAGCACATTTTTAACTTAGAAACACAATACTAACACATTATCACCTTGTAAAGCTGTTTTGGCCAGTGTGTTAGTAAACCATTGCCAATCTAGACATGGAGAAACATTCATTCATTTAGTCGCAGAGCAAATTTAAGTCCAAGTTTTACTCTCCTTTTAGCTTTAGGAAATATCTCTTTATGAGTTAAATGTTCCACTATGTTCACTAGCTAGTCACTAACCTTTTCAGCCATTTGGTGTTTGCAGTGGGATTATCAGAGAGAAAACCACTGGAAAAGACACTGAATGCTGTGGGTCAGTCACTACAAGTCACTTTTAGCATTTTAGTAGTCATTTGACCCATTGTTAATTGAAAAATATTGATTAGTACAGCTTTAAAATTGTATTGTATATATATATATATGAAAACAACAAGAAGTTTTTTGGAGTGGCAGCATAGATTAACAGGCAGATATATCCAAACCTGGGCAAATAAAATCCAGATTTACTACTAGATGTAAGTGAGAAATATATGTTTGTGATTTTGGTGAACTGATCCTTTAAATTTTCATTACCAAAACTGCAGTTACGTGGTTAACTGGTGATAAGAGTGTCTGAGTGATACCTCTTGCTTTCACAAAGCCTCCGTCTCCAGCTGAGCTCTGTTGTCCCAGTTTGATTTGTCCTGTGATTTATCAGTCAGTGGGTGTCCCGTGGCGTGCTCTGCCGCTGTGAGGTGACTGACCAACCTGCTCCCTGTTCGTCTGCGCCAGCAGAATCTCAGATGTGACATGTGTCACTTCCTGCAAATAAAGGCGACACTGTAAGTGGAGGTGAATTCTGACCAGTTTTCTTGTGCAGAGAGGAGGTGCTTTTTCACCTGTCTAGAAATGTTTGGTCTCGTGACAAAACTCTTGACCCTCATCCAGATTCAACTACGTTCAGCATCACCTCAGAGGAAGTATTCAACCTTTTCTTCCCTCGAGCAGCACCCCTGGCATCAAGTTCAAAGTCCATTTTTCATCACACACAGGGAGTGATTTGTAAAGATGTTATAGTATAGTGTATATACTACACAGTGTATACCATATACAGTATATGATGTCTATAACATTCATACCTTGAGTAATAATAAAAAGGATTTTATCCAAGGTTTTGCTTTTGATATGTCAGACAGAGAAAATCACTGAAGGCTGATTCTGACATCAACTTTATAAAGCACAACTTTGAGTACAAACTTGTGCATCAGAAACTTTAATAAATGAGACCCCTGGTGTAAACAAACCTAGAGCAGATTTGTGTTTCTTCTAAAATACTCTATACCTTAAGGCTATAGTGCGAGGCATCTAAGGTAAAGAACATTGCAGCTGTAAAATCTATGGAAGACAATGAGGTATGTGAGCCACAGAAAGACGTTATTGTATTCATAACATCTTGGCAAAAATATCAAAACTACCTGAAAGTAACCTGACGTAAGTTTAAAACCACTGCGTCATCATCTCACCCACATTGCTTATTTTGGCCACAGAAAAAGACGCATTCATCCTTTTACAAAGTGAGACTCCAGCTGCCACTGTGCCACCTGTGCTTTGCATATGGCGGCTGTAATTGCTCCCAGTCTTCATGTTTTGGGTCAACAGCTATGTGGGACAGACCTCCTGCTGTCCCACATACTGTAGCTGTTGGGCCCATGGCTGCTGTGGCTGGCTGATAAAAGGCTAAAAATCTGACCACCAACAGGAAGCCGAGCACAGTATGAGATCAGAAACTAATGTGGGGTATTATCTATAACAGGGTTTCTTAACCTGTGACATATTTTAGGTCCCCAAATTCTTCTCTCCATCAATTAAAGATTCATCAAGTTTTGACAGCACAGAGGGAGCTCTGAATGAACTATATACATACTAAAGAGAAAGATTTAAAAACTTCTCTAGTCTTTTAAGTAAAAACATGTCAAACAAAACTCAAGTCTTAGAAGAAGTCTAATTTCTCAAAAACTCTTGCATGTCTTTTGAAAGTGTGAATTTATAATTTAAGTTCTTCGTGTTTCTATGCTGTTATGGGTTTGTTTACATCAGTAACTTGTGTAAACAGGAGTAACACAGGTCTATTGTTGCAGTTATAGTGCATATGGAAACACAAAATACTCCTAGTCTAGTATGTACAGTATTACACGGTCAAAAAGAATCTACGATTGAACCCTAAAAACAAACTAGATGACATCAAGAGGAGCAATTTCATGACTTTACAAGAAATGAAAAGATATGAAGTATGCTAACTGAAATATTGAGCCACAACAGCAGTGCTGATCAGCAGTAAAGTTATTGTGTTTCTGCGGTGTCCATCAGGGCCTGTAACAAAACATTATGTAATAACTTCCCCACATATTGAGATATATTCCACAGATATTGTGGGAGTTGCACATTATTTTATCAACAGAGTTTTGATTAAGCTGAAGATTTTTGATGGCTTTTTGGGGAGCCCTGTCAAAAGATCATTGCAGTAGTCAACCTGCTAGAAATAAAAGCGTGGATGAGTTTTTGTAGGTCGGCATTTGATGTGAAGTTCAAAAGTTTGGCTGTATTTGTAAAATGATGATGAGCTGATCTTGTTACTGCTTTTATGTAGTTATTTAGACTAAGATCATTTTATTGAGTTATTGTGTAATACAGTGTTTTTATATAATGTGTTAAATTCTATTGTTATATAAGCAAACAGAACCAGGATTGATGTGTGCAGCTCGCACGACCTGGTACACTGTTTTTTGTGTTGTGTTAGCTTACCTTATGGTTACACTTTTCTGTTCTCGGCAACGAGGAAAATAGTCTGAAAAGATGACAAAACACTCACTGTAGGCAAGGCTGCACAAGCTGATTGCAATACTATTAGAACGATAAAAATGTCCTACCAACTGCACTGAAGAAGCTGCGTATGATCTGATCTGGTACCGAGTCCGATTCTGGGTAAACATTCTGTATCAGCAAAAATAATAGTTACATTAAAAATGGTGACAAACATGATATATAATCTGGATACTGCTATCATATTAGCATTATGGAGCTCTTTACACTGAAGGAGGAAAAAGGCAGAATGCCAAGCGAGTGTTTCTAGGGGTGAAACAACATTTAAAACTCGAGCATCACAAACATGTCACACAGGAGGAGGAAGTTGGGAACTGTGCTGCTGAGTGTGACAAACTTTCCCTCGTTAGCAAAGGTAAACAAATCCTGAAATGTATTGAACAATCTTCTCCAGGGTTAAAAAAAACGTGGCATTTTGATTTTTAATCAAACAATCTCATGCATTATTACCTACTGCCAAACTGACATTTAATCTGTGAAACTGCACGTCTGCACGAGTGAGTTAGGGAATTCTTTTCAAAATATGTGGAAAACACTGATGTATAGAGCCCACTGGTTCGTATGAATGGCTTATTAGCAGCTTAGTTAATATCAAAAGGTCCAGTGTGTAACATTTAGGACCTATTGGCAGAAATGATCACTAACCGTGTAGTTGCAGATTGCAACTCCCTCGCTTCACCCTCCCCTTCCTAGTGCAAAGAAGAAACTACAGTGGCTGTGACACTCATAAAAAACACAAAAGGCCATATCTAGAGCCAGTATTGAAACATGGCAATTGAACATGGCGGACTCCGCCAAAGAAAACCTGCTCCCTCTGTATAGAGAAACGGCTCATTCTAAAGTGATGAAAACACAACTATTATTTTTTCAGGATTATACACAAATGAAAACATGTGAATATTATATTCCATTTCTGCCGATACATCCTCCTAAATAACACACTGGACCTTTAAAGGACCTTCAGTACAGAGAATGCTATAGCACTGACACAGTACATGAGACACACAAACCGGGGCTAGTCCCAGTCTCTTCACACATCAGGATGCTTACTGTTTGCTTGCATGTATCATAATGAATCCTGATATCAGCTAGAAATCACAAGCATATTTTAAGCTAAAATCCAGTGAACAGCTGGCTGTTACAGAAGACACAACAGAGCTTTCACTGTGAAAATGACACGCCACACAAGGCCACATACAATATGTTGGAAAGAATACAGAAAAATTAAAAATGAACCACAAACAAAGATTTTTTTAACCGCCTAATCTAATACTGTGAGTTGCCAAACAAGGAGAGTAAGAACCAGTTGGTGAGGGATACATCTCCCATTTATCTTTATGTATTGCTAAGATTATCGCCTTAATAAATTGATGCCTAAGTGTATTATGTTACACAGTAGTAGTAATTCTGATCCTACTTAACACTTGAGATTAGACCAGTGTTTTAGTTTGATATTGGCCTTTAATTAAAAATCTTAACCTAATCATTTGTTTTATTGTAGCAGAAATAAAAGTTCCCTCTAGACTGCAGCTTGTGAAAAAATGTTATTAGTATTTTTTTCCAGATCGCTGCTCAGAGAAATTATCCCATTGTGGTGCCTGAATAATTAACCAAGTGAAACATACAGTGAAACCTGCCTTAAAGGAACAGTAAATCAGATTTCCACCCTGTTGGTTTAAAGGTCGAGTGTGTAACATTTAGGAGGCTTTATTGGCAGAAATGGAAGTTACCAGTGTTGTACACTACAAAATTCAATTGGTGACGAATTTTTGCACCAAAGCTTCATCACATGGTCCTTTTAGTTAAGTTAGATTTTGATCATATTACAGGATCTTCCTGAGCAGATGGAGTTGCATTGTTGTCACGGAATTAGAATTGGTCAAAAGAACAGCAACTACATGGAACTTCATCATTTATCACATTTTTTAAGCCAACATGGATGAGCAATTCTTAAAGGATCAGTGTGTAGGATTTAGAGGCAGTTGAAGAATTTGCAACTTACTGAACACCATTGGCGTCAGTATTTGACGATCTAGGAGTGAAAATGGGCTGTGAAGTGTGTAGGAGAAACTACAGTGGCTGCAAAACTTGCAAAAAATGCCAGCGTTTGGTTTGTCTTTTCTGTGCTACTGTAAAAACATGCCGGTTCAAAATCCATGGAAGGCAACCCGTGGTGTTCTCATCCTAAGGTAATGAAAACAAGAGATTCCTACGTTAAAAAGAGCACTTATATTTAGATAAAAGGACAAACTCCATCTGCTGTGGAAGGTCATGACATTTGATCGACACGTGTGATTACTTTTGGGAGTTTGGTATGAGTGAGTTTTGAAAGCCAGACATCTTGGCTCCTCAAAAAAATAATTATTCTTAGAAAAACAATCTGGCAGACAAATTACAGCCATTTTGTGCTATTACAAACATCATGGATGATATCTGTAATTTTAGAAGACACCTGTTTTTTTGTTTTGTAGTAACTACTGCACATCAGCAAACAGGTTTTCTTTCCAAATATGGATTTACTGCAGCTTATTTATGAGTGAAACCCTTCAACATAACAAGTACTGAGGGGGAAAACATCATCATAAGTCAGAATCTGACAGCTCAGTATACAGGATGAAGAGGGGGCGGATAGATCGGAGCAACTCCTCTGAGAAATGTTTACTAATTGTGATAATGTGTCTAATGCTGTCAGCAAGATGTGAGAGAGAGAAAAAAAGAAAACGTCCGCGACAAGAAAACACAAATACAGCATTTCTCCGAATTACATTTCACCGTGTAACCTTTGTTCAGCAAATTTGAAATACGACGGGGGAAATTTTTTACAGACATTATTGCCCCTGACAGCTCTGCTGAAAACCCAACCAAATTAAAGCTGAGGAGAGATAATTATATTAGACTGTTCGGTGAAAGCAATAAAGACCAGATGACCTGAAAATGGGCAGACGCATGAAAAGTCTGCAAACAATCTCTTGCTTACTCGGAATTAGACTCAGAGGATGATGAGGAGGAGGAGGAGGGAAGGATGGTTTTCATAAACAGCCTTGCCATAATGTGAAGGAGGGGAAAAAAATAAAAAATAAGGGCCTCATTATCAGCCAACTGCTACCGAGCAGCAGTGTGCAGGCTGTCAAAATGATCAGGATGGATTTAGTCAAAGACTTGGAATCAAAGGGCAGCACCTAATCATCTGTTTACAACGTACAGAGGCTCCTGGGGAGGGGAGGGAGAGAAAACAGGGTTGGTAGTGGAAAAAGAAAGAGAAGAAGAGGGCAAAAGGAAATGAGAAAGGGGGAGCAAAAGGACATAAAATGATGGAGAACGGTGACATTAAATATAGATGACAGAGAATGGGAGGAGTGGATTCACAGAAGTGGGAGGAAAGAAGTGGAGAGAAAACAGAAGAAGAGAAAGTAGAAGGAGAGGAGGGAGCAGCAATAAAGGAAAAAAACTACAGAGGAGAGAAGCTAGAGGGATCAGTAATGAAAAGAGACAGTGGGTGAGAGAATAAGAGAAAAAGAAAGCGAGAGAGAGGAGAATGGAGGGATGGAGTGGTAGAAGACAAGAGATATATACAAATAACCGGAGAAAGGGATTAATGAGGGAAACAAAGAAAAAAACGAGAGAAAGAGGGTAAGGTCGTAGGAGGGAGAGGAGAAAGGATGATGGAAAGAGAGAGAAGGAGAGGGTGAGGTGAGAGGTGGGAGATGTGAGGCGGAGAGGAGAGAAAATGATTGATGAGAATAAAGGAGAGAAAGAATAGACAGATTAACCAATAATGGAGACAGGAGGAGAAAATTAGAATAAGGAAGAGAGAAAGAGAGGATGGGGCAGAAATTGATTGAGGAGGGAGAGATGGGGTGAATGTGGATGGAAAGAAAGGTAAAGAAGAGAAAACTAATCAGAGGAGAAAGAGGAAGAAAAGCAACAATGGCAAAGAGGTGCATTGGATTAGAAATGAAAAATGAAAGGAGGGAGAGAAAAGAGAGGGAGATCTATAGAAAAACAAAAACAGTAAAAGAGAAAGAAGAGTGAAGGGGTGGGAGAGGAAAGGTAGAAAGAAGGTTGGATGGAGGAGGAAGGAGGGGAAGAAGCGATGGGAGGAAAGAATGATAGGATAGGATATGGAAGATAGAAAAAGGGAGGATGGATGGGGTGACTAAGAGATGGAGGAATCATAGAGAACAAAAGGAGGATGGAGAGAGCAGAGAAGGAGATGGAGAGAGCGAAAGAGAGGCAGGATAGAAGTAACAGTGAATATGGAGGATAGAGAAAAAGGGGTAGCTGGAGTGAGTGGATGAGACAGATGAAAAGAGAGGTTCAGAGGAGAGCGAAAGAAGGAAGGAAAGAAGAGGGTGGAAAGGGAAGAAAGGGATGAAGGTTGGGTGATGGAGAAAGTGGGGAAAGAAAGAGAGGAGAGGAGACAGAGGGGGAAGAAGGGAATGGAAGCAGGGAAAGATAGGTGAAGAGAAGAAGAAATGTAAAAGGAGAGGAGAGAGGAGCAAAGGATGAAAGGAGCGAGTGGCTGACAAAAAGTCAAAGTAATTGGAAGAGAGGGAGGACGAGGAGAAGAAGTTGTAGGGGTAAAGAGAAGGGAGAGGAAAAGAAATACAGGAGGAGAGGAAAAAGGAACGGGAAGATGAGAAAAGAAGGGAGAGGTGAGAGAGAGATGGAAGAAAAAAAGATAAACAGAGAAAGATGGGGTGAGTGGGAGAGGTGAGAGATGAGGAGAGGAGACAGAAGGAGCCAAGAACGGAGGAGGAACGATGGAAGGAAGAGGAAAAAGGTGTCAGACAGAGCGGGAGAAAGTGAAAGAGAAAGGAGAGAAAACGAGAGCTCAGAGGTAGGAGAGAGAGATCAGGAGTGAAAGGAGGACAAGAGAGTGGGAGAGGGAAACAAAAAGAGACACGGGGTGAAGGAGGGAGGGAGAGGTGGGAGACGGAGAGATTAAAGGGAGAGAAAGAATGAAAGAGAGATGCAGGATGACTGGTGATGAATAATTGCTGGTGAGAACACAGCAGCTCACCGACACTCAGCCTCTCCTGCCGCCGTTTCGCTGGAGGGCTCGAAACATCAACAGCGGCATTAAAAATAGCAGCGATTATTTGAAAACAAGCCCGGGGAAAAGTGTATTTACAAATAATAATTCTCAACATTTGATTTATCCTACTCAGAACCGCAGACGGTTGCACTGTGTCACAATGTGACAGTCCAACATGGGGGGGGGAGTTTTGGTCTTTTACTTTTAATCCAGAGTGAGACATCACAACACCCACTGAGATTGATATGAAGGTTGGTTCAGGTATTTATGATGCCCCTGAGGATGATCTCTAAAGATCTTTGTGACCCTTTGACCTTTCCTCTAGCGTCACCATCAGGTCAAAATGTATGCTTGACCAAAATTCCTTATACATGATCCCCAGAGGATGAATCCTAATGTTTTTGGCGACCTCCTGATCCCTATGATAACTCTCGTATCTCTAGCGATGGGCCAGAATCTCAACTTCCACACAAAGACATTTTAATAGGAAGATACTAAGAATGCACAATGGTATTGGCTTTAAAATGACACATCAGTATCGGACAAAAATTTAAATTTCTGCCAAGCCGATAATATGACGCTTAAATTACGCACACACAACGCGGTGTGGAGGTTTTTGGAAGTGAAGAAGGATGGCAACATTTCTATTTGCAATGGTTCCTCAGTGACAGTCATTATAGGAGGAGCCAAATTGCATCCTACTACAAATTTAATTGTTCATCTTTAGAGCCGTCATCCCAATCATTATGACACATTCGTGAAAAACAAAGAGAGAAAAGCACCGGTGAAAAAAAACCTGTCCGCAGTAGTTTTCTTATTTTACTCAATGAATGTGTACATTTTAAAAAGAATTGTATTCTATGTTTGCATCTGCCAGTGTACCATCACAACAAGAGCAGTCATAATACTGTGTTAATTTCAGTACAGGAGACAAAAAAGGTGCATTTATTGATATCAGCATCGGCAATCAAAAATGAGTTGGAAAACAATTGGATATCGGCAAAAATTCAATATATTATATATACATATATCTAATATGCATCCCTAGATAACACCATGAAAATGTTGAGTACATTCAGGCTCCCCAGAGTAAGAGACCTCTTTACTTAGATACTGACGCTTTCAGCAGGCACTGATCTCAGTTCAGAATTTTGTCTTTGTAAAGAAAATATTGAACAATTAATTAAGGATATTCATGATCAAAAGATAAATCCTTTCCTCACATTCCCCCGAGGATGAACCTGTTGGACTTCCTACTAATCAGCACCTGATTATTTAAAAAGGCACACCAGATGGCAATGAAGCACGGAGCCAATCTGATGAAGCAACATGTAAAACGTTAACTTCCTTCTTCTTTTGCCTTTATTGTAATAAAACAGAGTCAATCCTGGTATCCTGGTGTGTGCTGGAATATTTCTGTCTGTTTACTTTAGTTTGCACCGGCTGGCTCCCAGAAGAGAAGTACATGGGGTAATTTCTTGATTTTTGGACACTTCATGAATTGCTTTCTAGTACTGCCCCCAGGTAAAAATGTCAACTCTGAAATATAGATAGGGTTACAGCCTACAGCGCTTCGGCACACCGATGCTGTCTGTGAGCTAAAACATCAAGCATCATCAAACATCATGTCAACATCAAGGTAGCCAGTGGTATCATGTTGGTGTATAAGGTTTATCATGTAACATGCTACCATTAATGTCATTAGTTCAGCTGTTTTTGGGTACTGATGATTGGCGCTGGATGAAAAGTCCATATAGCCCATCAGAGCTATTAACATTGATCCTGTTTTAAACATGAATGTCCCTTTTTATTTACTCTTCAGTCCCTCCACAAAGTTGCAAAGTTGTGATCACAACAATTAACACAAATTCAACCAATTCCTGTGGTTTCTGCACATCCTTGTAATTTTGATTTGACCAATCAGGACAGTCCCCCACACAAAATGTTGAGCCATAACAACACCAAACTATTAGCTGCTACTACTGACCAACTATTTCTGCTATTTTCTCTTTCGCTATTTCATTGCAATTTCATTGCAACCCCCAAAAAAAAAAAAAAAAAAAAAAACACCTAGGGCACAACAATCCCAGGAAGACTGCAAAATCCTGGAGGGATCATTGGGTCTTCATAAGTTGTCAGGTCGTGACCCGCAGGTCAAATTGTTTGCAAGCAACAAAAAACAATAAAGTTCCTGTAGATATTCATGATCCACAGAGGAAGAATTGTCTTTCACTGTAACACCACCACGAGACCAAAATTTCCAAACTACACAAGAGATTTCCCACATTGTTGTGAAAATGTGTGAGCATGTTTGTTCCCTAAAGGATGAACTTTAATGAGGACATTTATGCTCCTGAGATCATTTACATATTTGACTTTAAAGACTCGCTGAACTCCATCCACACTGTGCATTGTGAGGTGAACACTGCAGCCTCCAGGGCCAGCTAACAGGGCCTGGTTTATAGTTACACCATCAAAGAATGGTTTTTTTTTTTACTATACTTACTTGAAAGACATGTTACCAGAAACTGTGGCACCACCCCTCTGGCACTCCAGGCAGACTCAAACAAGCACTACAGGAAAAGTTTGAAATTGGGTAAAATGCAGTTATCAAGACAAACAGCACTGGGAGGATTTTCACATTTAATAATAGACAAAAATGTTCTGTCATTCTTTTATGTACATCAGTAATTACAAGTTCAGTAAGCTATTATCCTCAACTTTTACATGTAGTTTCATCAGCTTCTAGTAATGCTTGTTCATCTTTACACTGCGGTCTTACATACAAAATATGCTATGTACTGCAGTCACATTTATAAAAGCCTGGAGAGGTTTGCCATAAATGATTTTTTAAAACCATTCAACAAATGTCGTTCACAATACTTTCTCATTATTTACAAAAAAAACAGCAACTGCTAAATTATACATATTAACAAACTACTTCCTCAGGATATATAATGCCGCTATACAAAGAGAGACGGAAAGAAAGAAAGAGGGTAATGCCAGATTTTACAATGACCTTATTCTGATGCTTCAACCTGTGTATTAAAGCATTTTAAATAGCTTTTATTAACGCTGCCAGTGTTTGAGAAAACTCTACTCGTAAGATGAATATTAGGGATATTTCCAGTTACTAATCACACTTTATAAATATGTATTTGCACATTTCTAAGTTAATACAGAGATTAATACGCTGAAATAAGGCCACTGTAAAGTTAAAGTGTTACCCGATAAAGTTTGAGGCTTGGAAAGCAGGGCGAGATAGAGGAAGTTGCTCATCTCTTTAAACCGAAACAAGTTTGACAGGTATTTCACAGGTATGGTGGCACGTACAGGGTTCCTACACATTTCCCTTTGCAAACGTCCACACTCCCTCTCAGATATTTTGAGCAGCTCCGGGCCACTTAACACTCGGGCAGCTCCAAATGGTGGGGAGAGGTGATCATCTGGAAAACCTGAACTTTAGGACCCAGGAATCCTGTAAAGCAACATCAGTACAGGGAACAGGGCTGGGCTTTGATGCATTAGACCGAGGTGAGAAAGTCAAAAGATTTAACCGTAGTGAGCCCAACCTTTTCTGGACAGAGCGAAGGTTTGTATTGTGCTCTTAAGTTTGGATTTGTCACTTCTATTGGGCCTCAGTTAGGAAGGCTGGGACAGTCCGAAAAAAAAGTGCATTTTTACATAAAAATGGTGTCATTTCAAACACCAACCACACCCACACAGGACTTTTCAGTTACGCTTTCTTCAAATAGGGCTGGAGATACCCGCACTGACCATTCAAAGCTATGCTGGCAGTGTTGTTCCACGACACAGCAGCGTGTCGCATTGAGCTCTTCCACTGACAGCTCACTGTGGCTGTGACTACTTTAAATATTACATCCTGCAATAGTTAAAATTGTCATCTTGTTGTGTGGACCAATTTCTGCTGAAGAACACGACTGCCAACAAAGCTCTGCTAACTCGGTGACCCATGCGTTGCCACTTCCTATGGCTGCTTCACAATAAAAGCCTCCCACTGTTTGCTGGTAGAAAACCCTTAATGTTAAGCAACAGCAGGAAATGTTTGCTTTGCATCAGCAGTAACTTTAAGGTATTTGACCACTACTGCCGCCATAACATTTTTATGAGTGGTTGAATACACATTTTTACATTATTCCACTGATCCACAGGTGAATGCAGCAATGCGCCAGCAAAGGCAAAGAAGACGGCGAAACATGGATTTAAAAATCATTTAAACACTCAACTCCACAGGTCACCTGCTATACAGCTGAAAGCGCTAAGGAAGCAGTAAAGTAATGCTGATATCTGAAAGTATGAACAGAAACACGGGAGTAGAACTACACTCCAAACCACAGACATTTTTTTAGAAGCCACAAAAATATGAATTATTGATGAATGATTTCCATCTTGGGAGTGGTCCCATCAAGCAGCACCACGACAGCCAGGCTCAGCGTGGCTAAGCCTTGCTGTGAGGTTGCAATAAGGGTGTGTGTTCGCAGCTTGGCCAGTTAAAGCAGACTGAAGTGGGCCTGTGGAAAAACTGCAATTAATGTTGCTGATTAGACCATACCGGTGTGGGCTGCACACAAAACTAATTCCATCGGATTACTGACATTACAAATCCGAACACAAGTTTCAATTCATTTGTAAATCTCTTGAACTGGTCATGTTGTAATTAATTACACAAACAGCTCAGCAATGAACCAACATGAAGAGGAACATATTTTACTTTTATATTAAAAAAGGATTTTATTGTCCAGCCCTATCTTAGAGGTCTAATTTAGTCCCACCGTAACAGGTGTAAGAAAACTAAAAAAGGACAGCAAGGGAGATGTCAATCAAGCACCGCGCTGTAGACGCCCACAAACCTGAAAAGACGTCTAATCAGCCAGAAATAAATGAAAACTCCTGTGTGGGTGGACCAGGGGGGAAGTGTCTCAAATAACAGTTGAAAATGCAACAATTTTTCCTATCATGTTCGACGCTTTTGCAGGCCTATGTAGGAACCCAGTGTGAGGCTGCTGACAACAGATCTGGGTCAAATAGCATTTACAGATAATAGTTTGTTTTTCATCATTCTGCCAGTTTTGCAATTCGAAATGGGTCAGACTGGCCACACAGGACGAAAAAAATAGAATAAATAGTTGTTTATCAAAGAAGTGTTACATTAATCGTATAATAGAGGTTAAAAAAAAAAACAAACCTCTTAAGATTCATTTGTCGACACTATCAGACCCAGGATCCGTTTGTCTGAGCCATCAAGCAGAAATGGTTTGCGAGACTTTGGGCAGGCCGCAGACCTTACATCTTCTTTACAAGTCCAGTGTCTTTCTCAGAACATCTTCAACAAGACAAACCAGGTCTTATATCTGACCCGTGACCTTTGAGTCACTGTGCTGTCTGCGTTAACCACTGAACCGCCCTGTCACCCCGACCAGAAAGGAACTGATGGCAGCAGGCTGCAGGGAATCACCTCCACAATCTCCACTTTACAGATTCACTGTGGCCACACAGGTGATTTTTCATTTTACATTCATTTACAAAAGAACCCAAAAACAATCTTCATTCTTAGTGAAATTATTACTACAGTACATTTGAATCAGCTGTAGAACAGATTCATATATTTAGAGTTTCTTTGCAAAATGAGATCTCTGCCTTGTGGGAAACAGAATAAAATCTGCAACTGAAGGAGACTGTGGTTATATATTGTGTCACTGTTTGTTGTTACTGGAGAATGCAAGGAAGTGATTTTCTAACTGAGCATCATGAACAGGGTAGCGTTTTCTCAAATGGAAAGAAAGCATTTTGGAATTACACATTTCTACAGAAAATCAAATAAATGAGCTGCTGTCTGATCTCAGAGCTGCGTCTGTTGAAGTGAGAGTGCTGCTGATGCTGCAGGTATACATGTACCTTTCAGGCATTACAGTGTTGACGGGTCAATGTGACTTTGCAGGTCATCCTTGCTTGCACCTCTGTGGTCTCCCTCACATTTTTACTTAAAATAATGCTAACTATTGCTTTTGTTTTAAGCTGCTTGGAGCACCAAATGAGCGTTTACTAAATATGGGCCCATGAATTAAGTCCCGCCAATTTGCCAAGCAGGTTAAAACAAAAGGGATGTTTGTAAAACTGTTTGACCCAGAAACCAAATTTTACTTTAGTCAGTGGAAGTGGTACCATTTTCTGCTGAGGCTGAAGAATAGTGTTGCCTTCCTAAAGCCACAGAGCCTTGTACATCCCAAAATGTTTCCTCTATTGTCAGCATTTTACCATCCAACAAGGTTTTTGGAATTGAATAGCACCTCCATATGATAGTTGGTTACCTGCCAAACAGACTGTTAGTGCAGACAAACATAAAGTCAAAAGAACTTCTGCAAACCTGAGAAGAAGCAGAGACAACCTGTTCTCCTCGCTCTGCTTTCAGATGGACTGAAATAGTGTTTAATAAAATGCAACTCAGAAGGATTTTTTGTGGCAGGTTTTTTTTTTGCAATTTGCAATCAGGTGCCCAAACTGCCTCACAATAAGCTGATGAAAGATGGTTATTTTACACCATCAAGTCTGCAATCGAATGAAGCAATTGAATTAACATCAAAACCTGAACCAGGCATGATGGCCAAAAAAGTTACTCTAGCAGGGTTCCCACTCTTTTTAGGAAATCATTTTCCAGGACTTTTCCAGGACATTTTCCAGTAGTTTCTCTTGACAATACAGGAAAGCCCTTGCTCACAGTGGCGGTCAGCGTTTATGGGACAGTCCGTGTTAGCTCGCGTTTGTGGTGCGATTTGCTGTTCTCACCACAGCTGATTTTTTCCACATTAAACATTTTTTAGGGCAACACAGTTAATCTCTAGGATATTGAACTGAATTTGAGTCACCATGACTGAAAAAGTAGGCTCTAAATTTCCTGGTTTTCCAGGACATTTGGGAACCCCGTCTAGTGGAAAAAAAAGAGCAAAAAAACGATTGATAAAAAAAAATAGTGAAAGTGAAGTGCTTTGATTCCTCAGTGCAAGTATGACCAGAGCTGACTCCTAATGCTCGCTGGGGTCACTGAGTGGAGTTGTGAGCACATCCAGCTCTCTATAATTACAGAATGTCAACTTTGTTCATGCTTTCTGGCCTGACCTTTTCTCAATGCTAAAAGTATGCCCTTTAACCAGACGGTGAGCAGTTCTAGTATGCTGAACACATGTGAGAGCCTGGAAATAAATACGATGCAATCTTAATGGCAAAATACAACTCATTAATTTTTTTCTATTACTGTACTTCTCAGAGAGCGGGAAGTTAATTATAATGTTGTGAGGCTGGAGATATAGTTTATATATCGGTGTATTCCTATGCCTTCAGTCAAAGACCTGCAGGCATTGTAATTTTTTAATGACCAATGTGGACTAATTCACACCTGCTCTGATATTTAGTGCTGAAGGAGAAAAGACAAAGACAAGAAGGCAAGAAACACAGATCTGACATCCTGATGCCCTTACAAAACAGAAAATTACTTGTGAAATTTCAAAGCAACAGCTCCGTTTCAGACTAGCAGAGGTTTTTTTTGTGTGTCTTTGTGTTTGCCTCGTGCTTTTCATTCTGTGGTTTCCCTCATTTTCCCCAGTGAACAAAAAAAAAAGTAATGTTTCTTTAAAAATGGACCAGTGATTCCAGATAAGGACTCTGGAAAGAGCAGAAAAGGAAGGTGAAATAAAAGACCGGCTTAGAGCAACCTCACACATGGAGCACAAAAACAGAGTAAACCCAAGAGACCTGGCAATAAGATAATTTCAAGAGGCATTTTTTTTTTTTTTTTAGAATCAATACCAGAGGTCTTCCATGAGATGTGGTCAATTCAGAGGTTCCATTTAACAAAAGGTGCAAATAAGGAAACAGACACTGACACATCATGGCTGCTCACTCTGCTAACGTGTGTCTGTGTGTGTGCTTTATGTTCAGGGTTGTCGGCCGGGTACCGTTTGAATGTGGCCATTAGCAGCTCCACTGTTGCTGCATCAATGTGAACACAGACGTCACTGCTGCAGGGGCTAATTGAGCAGCCGTAGATAGCTCAGGGACACGGAACAATCGGCATTGAACGGCAGGGGAAAAGCGATAGGCTTTTTGGTATGGAGGGGGTTGGTGCTTTGCATTTGGGGGCACGGGAGCAGCAATTAGAGGCTATGGATTTCTTAGGGAACGATCACACGGGATGCTGAACCGTTGCCCCGGCACCCATCACGCAGATCAGCCTAATACCTTCAGTCAATCTGAGTCAGGCGATCTATAGGAAGCCTGTTTCACATGATCTCCAGGCGCAGCATTGCCAAAGGGACAATCGTTAAACACGGGAGGGTTTTCTCACCACCAACTGTTTGTTGTGTGTGAGAGCCCTGTGTGTGCACCTGTGTGTGCACCTGCGTGTGCGCTGCCATTGGCTTTCATTGCAACTGGAGTAATTAGCTGGAAAAGTTTCAATCGGCGCTGGCTTACGATCCAGCCAGCGTGGAAGAGATGTTGCTGTGGTCTTGTTTTGTACTCGGCCACACCACCAGAGAGGTGTGAGGCTGTTTGGCTCGGCAGCCAGATCGCCACAGAGGCAGAGAGAGAGAGACGGGCGGAGACAAAGCTCCAGACAGGCCACAGAGAAGACAGCGGCAGAAAACACAGAGCCGATTAGAAATGTCACAGACTCTTTAGATGGGCTTTGGCTGCACGGTCAGCCTCCTACAGTGGATCCTCATTAAAGGAAGACACAACATGCTGTTAGCTTGCTCGGAGGCTGGACTGTACAGGACTCTGGTGACACTGCCTTCAGTGCTGAGCTCTGAACATGACAGCAGGCGACAATGGGCTACAAATGGGTTACAAGGGCTTGGAAAGTTGGTTTTTGGAAGTGTGTGTGTGTGTGTGTGTGTGTGTGTGTGTGTGTGTGTGTGTGTGTGTGTGTGTGTGTATGTGTGTGCATGCGCAGCTGAACACATCCAGTTTTTTCCTGCCTTCAAAATAAAACAATACAAAACAAAGAACAACAATAACTTAAGTAAAACGAGAATATAGAGGGTTGCAAAGTCTCTGGATTTTTCAAAAACTACGAGACGAGGATCTCTTCTAGCAGCAAGCCGTGGCCGCCTCGACTCTAGCGAGGCGGTGTCGACAAATGTAAAATGTTTTTTTTGAGGGGGAAAGGGTGAACTCAGCACCCGCTCTGTCCCTCCCTCCCTCCCTCTCTCTCTCCCCTGCTCCCCCTCTTTGTGTCCAGTTTCTGTCATTCAGTTCGTGGGGACCCATAGTTCCCGTAGGAGGAGAGGGAGGGGAAGCCCGGCTAAAGGCTCCAGACCACAGCGCGCGCCTCGGCCCCTCACCAAAAATGTTCCAGTTCTGCGTCCCGGCATGCACCTCTCCCTGCCAGAGTGGAGCTGGCGGAGGTCTCTGAGGGAGGGGGCCGAGGCGGGGGGGCTGATGGGAGAGCATTGGGTGGTGGGGTGGTAGAGGAGGACAGGGGGGCATGGTCAGATACAGGTGGATGGCTGTGCGGTGGGCTGCTGTTTGCGGTTCCTCAGGCCTCCAGACTTCTCCTTGTAACCCACACACATCTGCTGAGAGACGTCCACCAGCGCACTGGCCACTGCCAGACCTGAACACACACAAATATTACAGTTAGATTATGCAAAGATGTCCCATTTTTGTGATGTGGACATGCCAAGCTGTGTTTTATTATATATATTTATAGGGATGTTACTTTCAATACTCACACAACATTTGTTCAAATCAATTCAAATGCAACTTTTCATAATCAGTAAATCATTTAACCTCTACAATCAGATATCTGTGAAGGGATGAAAAGAAGACACAGCTTAGGATTTAGTGGTGTTTAGTGGTGAAGTTGCAAGTTCTAAGCGTGTAGGAGAAACTAAGGTGGCCCTATCTACAGCCAGTTGGTTTGTCCTTTCTGGGCTACTGTAGAAAAATGGCGGGTCAACATTGTGGCATCTACAACATTGTATACAGTTTGTACTAAGATACTAATAGGAATTTTGTGAAACAAGTAGTCAAGAAAATAATGTCACCTACAGTTTTGCATAATACTCCAAACAGAAAGCTAAATCTTTTTTTATTTCTTCATACAACTCCTCCAATTCTTTTTTGCAAGGCATTGTGGGTCAATAATGTCCATCCGTCACTTTTCCACTATAAACACACATGCATGCTTAAACGGCATTTAGAATTACTGTGTAGTGTAAAATTGGGACATACGTTTGCACTCACAACCACATACACAGGTGGTGAGATCCTGGACTGGCAGCGCAGGCAATCATTAACTTAGACCACACTTCATTAACATTTATTAATACTCTCTGAGCCATGAAATTCCAGTAAACTCCATTTATCTCCAATGATGGATGCATTTAGCCCGATCAAATGCACATAGCCAACGGCGAAATATAAATTCCACAGAGAGAAGCAGTGGCTGGGAGTCTGATCGTCTTCAGTATAACAGGCTGCAACCATTAGCTTGTTTCTTGATCTAAAAGTGGGTGCAGGATAGTTCAAAGCAAACAAATGAGGCTCAGATACAAATCAGAGAATGATCTACAGTGCTGACCTCCTCTTGGCTGTTTGGAGAGTGACAAGGGCAGCCATTTTGGAACAAGCTTAACTGTAAACAGATGTGCTGTGATGCCGTGACAGACCGTAGCCTGAGGATTCAAAATGCACACGGCCGGATGGGAGACAAGTTAAAAGCAATATAACAGGAGATCCTCGCAGGCATGAGGAGATGGTAGGAATGTGGATAACATGGTCTCAACAAAAGCTGCCAGAGGGGAAGCTCCACTGAGAGCCGAGGCAGTTTTGTTATGACAAAAGGACTATGTGGTAATTAATAAGGGCCTGGGGCGCACTGATGGTCTGGGGACTGCAACTGCGGGAGGCAAAGAGGCTATAAAAGACAGAAGAGGAAAGAAAATACAGAAATGAAGTTGAGTTCTTGTTTGAGTCCTTGAAGACGACAGTGGAAGAAACAGAAAAAAAAGAAAAAAAGTCAAGTTAAGTGCTTAGTCCGGGGTCCTATCAGACTGTCTTGGAAAAAAAAGATAAGGAAAACAGATGAAGGAACGGATGGGAACGTGAAGAGAGCAAGTGACAGAGCAGAGGATGAAAGGAAGTAATGGGCTCAATTCTCAGTGCTATCAGCCGGCCCGGGAAAGAAAGAAGGAAGAGAAAGAAGGGGTACAGCGCAGGGAAATACAGAAGAGACATAACACTCAAGTGAGGGAAAGAGAAGAGCTGCAGCGAGCTTCTAAGCAATGGAGAGACACGATAACATGCAGACAGAAAGACGATGAAGGGAGGAAACAGATGAGAGCGAAAGCAACAAACAGGCTGCAGCCTTCATTTCACCACACAGGACTGAAAGGAGAGACGAGACAGAATGAGGAAAAGAGAGAGAGAGCAGGGAGGGAACAGGGAGAGCAATGAGAGAAAGGAGGGAGAGCGCTGCAGCATCTTTAAAAATCAATACGTCCTTGTCACATTAATGGTGCAACCATGAAATAATTACTGTAAACAAATGAGACCATGGTCAAGATGATTCATAGCCTCTGTGCCACAGTGTGTGTGTGTGTGTGTGTGTGTGTGTGTGTTTTTTTTTGCTTATTTATCTCTCAACACTATAAGACCACATATCCCATAATCCCTGATTCTTTTGTGTCACTGAAGATCGTCAGTCCAAGGTGTTATTTTATGTAAAAAGATTTCACTGTGGCTTCTATTTGGTTTTCTTTGTGTCAACAAGCAAAAAGAATGTTGTATAAAAATGCAGTGTAGAGACAGAAACCAGTAGTTATTATTAGATTTAACATCTAAGACAATGTCCACACTATGTGCATGGCTGTATTAAAGGGTTAAGTGGGTCCCTTTAAAAACTGCTGATTGGACCCATCTGACATCTCCAACTCCTGTATGTATGGACCAAGTATCCTCCAGGGTCCCATTAAGTACAGTGCAGACAAACAGGGGGGCAATATTAAGTATTTAAGTGCTATATTGGTTTTTATAGACCAGCCTTGACTAAGCTGGCTACATTTTAGAACTCATCTTTTTTCCCTGTGCTGGCCTTTGATCCTGAGTTCAGTTTTTTTCTGTCCCCAAAACAGCCTTATTTTTTCTGAATAGCTCTTCAGGGTGGATGGATGGATCTGAAAATGCTGCTCTCACATTGTAACAGGGATGGGGAAAAGCTAACCTCTGCAATATGCAGAAGAATTTGAAGATGCCAACTTTCTGTCATCTTCCACTCTTTTTGATATCTCTCATTCCAAATACCAAAACACAGGTACTGGTAATAATACAGGTATTGATGTGTATTTATGCCTCTGTTATCAGATGAATTTCTAAGCACAAAATCGATTTGACTGTTGGACCGCTGCAGCAGCACAAAAATGACTGTTTACCTGGTTAAGAGGCAGCATTTATGAGCCACAATCCCATTGCTTTGATTTATATTTATAGTTGTTTGTCAGACAACCGAAGTAGATGAATACATTATGTGAATCAGACCACCTAATCCATTCCATCCATATTATGCTGAAACCACTCCATCCAGTGGAAAACCCATTTAACAGACTATCTAGCTGAGTCTGTCCCAGACTCCTTAAAGGTCAAAACTCCAGCAACACTTGTGCTACTGTTTACTGTTAATGTGTTTTAGCATTTGGCCTTCATGAAACACACTATAAATAACAATTAAATATGGGTAGGTAGGAAAAAGTCTTGAATGTTAATGTTCATTGGTAGGGCGGTTCAAACCCTTGATGTTTTGGGTATATTGGAAATGTATGCATGTTCCACAAGTAATGTTGCACTAAAGGGGTTTAGTAGTGAGCTTACTGTTTGGGACCTCCAGAAACCTTTACTCTCTCCCCAAGTCCTATTCAGGCAGACAGTGTTTTCCATTTTCTCCACTTTAATGTGGGAATGGTGTAAAAAGCTGAAGACAGGATGATACCAAAGAAATAACAGAAAAAGATAAAGAGAAGTGAAACAAGTTAGAAAAGTGTGAGGTGTAAACTTGTCCTTCTCTAACTGGAGATAAAGCTTCAAAAGACAGAGGAAGGAAGGAAGATGAAGAAAAGGGATGTGAAAAAAGTGAACAATCATCAAACAAAGACAGCTGAAGTGAGGAAAGAAAACAAGTGTAGGATTCAACGGCTATGTCTTACCAGACTGTCCTGGAGGAGGGATACCGCCGGTGCCCCTGGGTAACCGCACAAAGATGGAAAGCACGGCAGCTTTGTTGCCAAAGCAAGGCTCAAGGGCGATGGGTTTTGGGACGGACTGTGGAAAGAAAGGAAACAGAAAGGGGAAAAAAAATTAGTATTACACATCACAGGCCTTCCAGATCCTGGTGAACACACGCCATCTTCAAAGACATGGATAACGGAGGCTTTGCTGTTACTGTTCTTGTTTGTGTCAGCAACGTGCACAGGGGGAAAAAAATCTTTTCCATCCCCTGTTGAGATACACATACTGATGTACGGACACAAATTGGATCCACGGCCCCTCCCAAAATCCCCCGCTGTGCACAATTTCATGACAATGCTGCCTGTGTGCAGCGTGGGCCACGACTGGATATCAAGTGGCGGCGCTGGGAGCGGAGATTTGTGTCGGCAGTACTGGCAGACTGCACTCCTGTCGCCGCAGGCTGCCTGACACACCTGACTCTCTAATACCAATATCTCCTGTTTATCAGCAACTCATCCATATGTGGGGATGAGTTTCCCGCCTGTAAACACTGGCCGGATCTGCTGCCGCTCACCTCGTACAATATTCATGGGTTTACCTCGACGGAGGATATGGATATGGAGAACGCCGCCACCTCAGCCGCATACAGATAGCGGCCTATCTCTCTCTCGCCATCTATCTCGCTCTGTATTTCGAATTCCTGAGCCGGACAGGAAACTGGGCCATGGCATGGTTTCACACACACACACTCCTGACACTGCCTCTTATTTGCTCACACACAAATTCAATCCCTTCCCACGCCAGTCTTTATACTCCGGAGAGTTGAGCTTAAAGCCCCAAGTGGAAATGCCGCTGGAGTGTGACTGACACACACACACACACACACACACACACACACACACAAAAAAAATACCTTGCTGAAACACACACAGTTTTCACACATCAACTGTATATACACACATACTTGTCGCATTTTCACACACAAATTCATCACTGCTCGCTCTCTCTCTCTCTCACAAACACACGCACACACACACATATACATAGTGTAAGCGTACACATGGGGAGTGGGGCAGTAATGATATTCAGGCTCTGACCCATTTTACACAATTATTCGCTGCTCCATCTCTCTGAGGCTTACCTTTCATACCAGTAGGATACACAGGCTGTCACACAGGTAGCTGGGGAGGTGGCACAAAGACCTGGATGCCTCCCTGTGTGTGTGTGTGTGTGTGTGTGTGTGTGTGTGTGTGTGTGTGTGTGTGTGTGGATTTAGTGCATCTGATGTTGTAACAGAGGGGGATTCTGTATTTGTTTATGCCTTTACGGAGGTGTGTCTGCCAGTTTATAGCATGTATGTTTATACAGGTGATCTGACAGAGAAGGGCATTTTATTCTCCATTTGCTCTGTACATGTGTTAGTGGATACGATACAGATGCAGCCGCCTAGAATCGCTGGCTGGTCCATGACAGGCCCCTGCTTATCTGAATGAAAATAATGGATATATCCGGCTGGCAGCTGGATGGCAGCCGGTGGGGGGCGGCAATTCTGAGTGGCTGGTACGACATCCCTTCCGTCATACACTTCACTCAGTAAATGCTCTGGTAATTTTACACGTTGGCCTCGTACATGAATAAGCTCGCAATCAGTTTTCTGGAAAAGCCACACCTACATCCGTGAGTCGGACATTGCAACATTTCTATAATACTTCCAACGCAGCTGTGCCTTCAAAGGCTGGAATCATGGTTCTCAGAAGATACTCAAATGTTCTTGTTCTCAGGTCAGATCCATCTTGAAAGTGTTTTTATTACGTACTATTGTTTATTTTTCTCGAGTATGCAAGAGGAAGAGAAACATAAAAAACCTACCTTTGTAAAACCACAATGACCATCACACCATCAGTTTCTGCTCTCAGCGTTCATTAATGCCAACTGCCTAAAGTTTGAGTATTCACTATAATGCTGAGGAAATAATGAGGAAATTAGAATGAACTTTGAGTGCTATGGTGTTTAACTCTGCTTGGACGCAGTCAGAGTATATTCAACAGGGAGCAGAATGTTTATATTCCATCTGATAAGTGACTAAATTGATGAGAAAATGTATTAGGGAACCTACAGGGTTGATTAGAGTTGTTAAGCAGGGGCTTTATCTGTAATAGTACTGTCATTTTAAATGAGCTGTTAAGGGACTTTTTTGTAAAGAATGCTTATGTTTGAAAAATACTTATATATACAGATAAATAAAGCCAGCAACATTTCAGATTTCATATCTGAAAGGGGCTCACATTATGTACTGTGTGTGTAATTGCAATATGACTGCATGTCTGAATGTGTGATTATTGTTCTACGCAGCTGAGAACTTGCTGTGTTTATGCATCTTTGTACAGAGAAAGTTATGAGGTTTTTGTTTGTGTGTGTAAGCTTTGCGTGCATGCCTCTGAGCTCGCAGCAATTTTCAGCTGTGTTGATCCTGCACTCACACACACACACGCGGTGTTACAGACCCCCCTAAGAACTGACAGGGGGAAAAGTTCAGATGCAGACAAATGGGCTCATAGTGGGACGGGGCTCGCCTGCTGGAAACACTGCAGTCAAACCAGCAGCAGCATCAACAGCGCACGGAAAATAAATACTCCGACACATGTTTGGATACCAGAACTGAGTACAACTCTGACATGCTGGAATTTTAACAATAAATCATGAATCCAAATGCTTGGACTTTGAGAAATTAGCGTGATTAATGTAAACAAACACGTCTACGGGAGAAAGAAAAGGGTCACTGCTGTGTTTTATATCCATCTTCAACTCCCTCCACTTGATTTTCATTCTCTCTCGTTTATTTTATCTTTATTTACAAGGCAAAAATTAAGACAAGTTTGTCCCAATGGGTTTCACCATTTGTACAGCCACCGTCTATCCTCACACCCCCGACTCAGACAAAGAAAAAACATTGCTCCTTCTCTCATTAAATGTGAAAGAAGAACATTTACTTTCACTCCCTTCTTTTCTGTCTTTCGTCTATCTTTCCAAAATTGCCTTCTGTGCAGACTTTTGGAGTTGCTAACATTTTAAAAGAAATTTTAATGACATTTTATTATACATTCAAAATAAACTATTAATAATAATTACCATAAACAAGCAAGACCACGCTGAAGGAGATTGGCAGCCTCTAACAACCACCCATTATACTGATGTATTTATCCTCTTTAGCAAAGTAAAAGGAAAAACTACAGAACGATAACAGGAAGAGCGAGGAGGGACGAGTTGCAACAAAACAGTGAGAGGTTTTTATGAAAATGGGCTTTTAATTATGATAAACACTAGAACACAATACTGGTGTGAGAGAGGAGCTACAACTCATCTCATCTGTGGTTCGACAAAACCGTATGAGGCTATCAAAAGTAATCCGACTGCCATTTTTCCTCATAAATGCTTCACACATCCAATATCCATGCATTTAAATAAGGTTAGTTTTATATGAACTGCTCGAATGAGCACAAAAAGGTGGGACACAAAGAGCTTTATAACCTTTACATAATGTTAAAAACACAAGTTAGAATTCTTCAGATTTCCATTCTGGTTGATCGGTGAAACCTGTGGTTACTGTAGGTAAGAGCAAGTTTGACAATCGATCTCTTAAGCTTGTGTTAACCATGATTTTAGGTATCCAACCAAAAACACATTCAAAAAAACGCATTCCACTTCGAGTTGAGGGACCCTGAAGTGCAAAACTATTCACTCGCTTTGGTACTTATTCTGCAGCACTATAACAGAATGGCTCTTGCTGAAATCTTGTCCATTTGTTGGCACCTGTTGTGTTTGAGAGGTTACCATAATTAAGTAAATAAGAGTTTTATATTCTAGATGTTAGACATGTCAAGACAGTGGTGTGGGAAGAAAACAGCCGAGAGAAAGAATACTCTAATTAGACTGTTTTTATTCTTTCTTTAATTTGGCGAACTTTGGAAAACTAAAATAATATTAATTTGGCTGAGGACCTTGTGGGAACTCGTCAGAGGTTTCTATCCTGCCCTGGAAGCACTTTAGAGAAGCTTCTTTAAAAACTCACGAGAGAGGTGGGAGTGAACCAGATAAAAATATCCTAATTAAATACTGATGGAGAATAAATTGCAATTTTGTTTTCCATTTGATTGCAGTAAAAGACAATATTGTCCCTCAGGGCAATAAAACATCACCCTAACAGCTTTAACAGCTTTATGTGATAAATGAGTGATGACTCAATAACTAGATAAGACAACCAAGCACTCAGTATAAGGATCATTTCTTTCCATTTTCAAAATCATGGCGCTAGAACTTCATTATATGCAGCTTACACAGATTGCAGAGAAATGGGAATAAAAATACTGACAACTATTCCAATACAACATTAGGTGGTGCAATATCACACTTGGCTAATTTTGCTCCTCAATCCCTTGGTACAAGAAAAGATGAAACAATTATTTTGGCCTTGCCAGAAGCAATCCAACCAGGCTTGGTTTGCTCCAGTCCACAGGTCTGTTTTTGCCTCTGGCTAAATGTATTTCTCATCCAGTGTGTTTACAATTGGAAAAATGAGGGCTACCCGTGATAACCTGAACACATCTGTACTCTGTGTGTAAAAAGCTTTTAATTTTACAGCTTAGGGCTGTAAGACTCATCTGCCAAGTCCAATTTCCACTGCAGCAGCTGCAAGCTGCTCTTAAATTCTTGCTTGTTTATGTGCTCCTTTCTCATTTACTAACATTGGCATCTCATATTCAAACTGGAGAGGGAATAAGCACACATTGGAACTTCGGGACTTGCTGTCAGACTGATGTTGGATGTGACAGTGGGATTATTTTGATTTCAACAGTCCTTGTTTTGTAATCGATTGCATTGAGAGCTCAACGGTACGACTATTATATCCGATTCACAACCTCAATTTCAACAGGAGGCTACAAGCCAGTTCTTCTCTTTCCATTCTGACAAAAACAAACCAGTGCTCCCTTAAAAAAAAACATAATTTATCTCCTACAACACACATGTCCGACTTATTTTGTCCTGAGTGGAAATTAAGGGGGAAAACAAAACAAAACACCTTGGAAAATTCAATTATCCTTCCTTTTAAACTCTTTGTGGATGTGATTATTTTCCCCCTAAGATGTTCCCCAAAGGTAGTGTCTTTTCCCGTGGTCTTCTTCAGAGGCTGCATGTTAATAACATCCCCCAGCAGATGCCTTTGTTTTATAGCATTGAAGCCCTCCCTTCGACTTCCCCCTGCCCAACCTCCCCCACCGGTGCCACTCCGGAGAGTTATCTAGACTGGCCAGGCAGAGCAGCGAAAGGTTTTGTTAAATTACCTCCAGTAATTAGCCCAGCACGTAGGATCACTGCTGAGCCCACACACACACACACTGATGTGGGCCTACACTGCGGCTGCATGCTGCTCCGCTTTCATCCGCTGCATTCATCTCTACTCTAGCAGCAGCTGGGGATGAGCTTCCCCCCTCCACCGACGAGAGCAAGTCAAACTCCCTGTTGCTATGACTCACCAGGTACAGCCACTTCCAGCGAGCCAACTTTGATGAGTTTTTGTTCAGTTGGCTTCTGTTTACTAAGTAAATGTTTTGTGAGCCAGTAATAATAATGCCATATTGCAACGTATTTAAACTAAACACTGCAGATAAAGGAAGATAAACAAGGTAAGTTTAAGTGAACTTTATTTGCTAAATTAGAACAATTCTCAATCTGAAATACAGTTAGAACTATATAATGTTCTACAAACTAATGAAGTTAACAATGGCCATATCCAGCATCAAACCTAAGAGAAGTGAGGCAGCTGATTCTTTGGTGCAATGTGTTAAAATAACGTGTAACTTCTGCACAAACGGGCGAGAAGCTTAATGTCTCTGATTACTGCAAACAAATAAAAACACCTTTTGTCTTTAGCACTGCCTCGTCTTTCTCTCACCTCGCTTCTCTTTCTTCTGTTGGTTGAAGTGAAAATTATTCATGAAAACGGAGTCACTGTTGGCTAAACGCAACAACTTTTAAAGTTTTCCGCTTTCCTAACACAGTCCTGCTCCTCTCCAGGTAACCCGAAGACATTACAGAAATAAAAAGGATAGAAAACACTAGTCTCGCCATGAAAGATGCTATAAATAACATTACAGCCAATTTACTTCCAGATATAAGACGTTATAGGTTAAAGACTTTCCCTCCTCTTGCATGTGCATCTGAACAAAATGGTGAGTCAGTCCGTCTGATTCAGAATTTATGAAAAAAGGTTTTCACCACGCACTTATCTGTAAGAAATTATCTTAATTGAGCATTTCTCTGGTGTTTTGACCTTTGACCTTTTAATTCTCGTCTGTAAAACTGGCAATGATGAAATTTAAGGTTATCACACTTGCACAATTGGTATAAAAATCTGATGTCTTTAATTTAGTGCAATATACAACAAGTGGAGGTGAAGATAACGGGTGCACCACAATCACGTCAGATAAACCCAACCCTTTTCTTTGCTTCTCACCCCCTTTTTTTTTGCATAACATGTCCCGATTTTTTCCCGTCCCACGGTATCTATAAATAAAAGCAGAGCAGGAGGCGTCACAAAGGTAATCATCTGCCCGTGATGCCGGGGCCGCAAGCTCCATTTGGCAGAAGCACAGTGAATATATCTCATCTGCGGAGCAAGTTTGGACTTCCCACCGAGGCTATAAACAACTTTAATGATCTTCAGCCTACTGTGCAGCACCCGGCCCCCCATATACTCCGATCACGGGTCTTAATACACTACTGTAGCATCCTGATAAAACAGCATGGAAACAAGGGGAAGAACCTGCTCCCAGTCGCTCAATCTGAGCCGGGAGGAGATAGGATAGTGCACGCTCACCATTTGAGCTGGTAAAGGCAGAGAAAGCTGAGGAGGAAGATCTAAATTGGATCTCTGCTCCTGGGCTGCTCCTGCCCTGATGGAGAGGAGGAGAGCACGCCAGAAAGAATGGAAGAAAAGAAGAGCAGGAGAAAAGGTAAAGCAGAGACGGAGGAGGGGTGGGGGCGCCTGATTTCCACAGCGAGCCGCATCTTTTCTTTCCACATAGAAGCACATATGCCAACACCCACACAAACATGCAGAGGTACACAAAAAAAACACATATTTACACAAACAGAAGCAGCAGATAAGGCCAACAGAAAACCCCAGACAGCTGATAGGATCAGTAAAGGGCCAGTAAATTAGTGGAGAACACTGTAGTAAAGTAAGGATGCCAGACAGGAGACAAGAGAGAGAAAAGAGAGGAAGATACAAAGAGAAGCAAAGAGAAAAGAAGAAAAGTAATTATAAACTATACAAAAATAAGAGAGGGAAAGAATTAAACTAAAAATACGAGAGTGGAAAACAAGGACACAAGGGGAAAAAAAGAGACAAAAAATACAAAAGAATATAAAAAAAAACAAAGTGAATGGAACAAAACAGTGGACAGAGAAGAACAACTGACACAGAATGGGTAAGAAAAGAGAAGAGGAGAATATTACTAGAACAAAAATAAAGAACACAGATGAAAAAGTGAAGGAAAAAGAAGAGTAGAGGAGAGATGAAACAAGGAGAACAGAGGAAGAGACAGGAGAGGAAGATAGAAGAGAAAAGAAAAGGAGACCAAGGAAAAAAGAAAAAGGATGATAAAACCAAGAAGAAGAGAGGAATGCTGAGACTACCAGAGGGGACCAACAGGACCACGAGAAACAGAAAAGAAGACAAGTGAAAAGAGAAAGAGAGAAGGGATCAGCAACCAGGAGAGAGGAGAGGAGGAGATAAAAGTTCAAAAGAAAAAGACAAAAAGATGAAAATATGATAAATCGACAGAACATAGGAGGAAAAGAACAGAACAGAGAGAAACATAAGACACTCTGAGAGAAGAATTGAAAGTTAGATCAAAGAAAAGGAGAAGAAAAGAAGAGAACAGGACAGAACATCAACAAAAAGAACAAAATGGAGAACAGATGAAAAAGTAAAGAAAAAAAGAGGCAAGGAGTGAAGAGGAAGAGTGTTGAGCAGGGATCTGATTAGCTGCTGATCTTCCCCAGGGGCCCTGCAGACATTGCTGGGAGTAACCTTGTGCTCGGTAGCCGAGCCCCTTGAGATGCATGGCCCCTGTCAGAGCCGAGGGGCCCCTGAGTCACCCTGCTGAAACAGCCCTATAATTCTGCACTACATCTGCATTCAGAGGTCATTCATCACAAGGTGCACAGTCACAGGTATACCTGCCTGCGGCTACGTGCCTGCCGAATACTCAACTACAATTTCTATAACTCTGCACAATTCCTACTTTTAAATGTTCTCTGCTGCTTTCTCTAGGCTCAAGATCTGCATTTAAATCTGCTCTAAGCTACTCTGCTAGTGTGTCAAACTCTTCTCTATAATAAAGCCCTCTCAACCACCATCTCCAACTCAGCTTGAGCTTTACATTTAAACAAACCTTATACTACTTCAACAGGCTTCAGCTCAACTTTTAATTTGCTACACTGATTCTTCTTTATGGTTAAATCTACTGCAACACCATTCACTCTGCCTGGACCCTACATTCAAGTGGACTATAATTTCACTAAACTAAATCTGTTCAAAGCATCTGCCTTTGTCTCGGCAAAAGAGGGAGATCAGCATATGCCCACAATCAAATTATTTGGCAAATTGTGTCTGTATACAGGTCTTTGGGAGTAGTACTGCGTAAGTGAAAAGAAGTTGTATGAAACCTTTTGTGGTTCCAGAGGGAGCTGCGTGAAATCTGATAACCTGCCTTAAATGATGTCTCTTGAGTCAGTGTCAGGTGGGGCTAAAGACTACAGGTATGAAAATGAAACAAATGTGTTGGTGTGGAGTCAGAAAGAAGTGAGCTCACCGGATCTCTGGTACCCTGCTCCTTATCTCTCCTTGAGGCTACATTAGCGGCTACTAGTGTAACACTTCCGTATATCTGACTTTTATAATATCTACTATAATTTAAATTTGACTTGCCCAAGTTTTGAGATATTTTTGTTTTAAGATATTCTCATCGGAGATTTCTTTGATACTCTCTGATACAATGGAGGTGACAGTTTGTTTTGTAGAGCTCACAGGACACAGCTGATGACAGGTTCAGTGTAACTACTTTGTACCTGTGGTGAAAAATTTACTGATTCATTGTTTGTTAATGCTTAATTTGTTTATTTGGTAAGAAAGTGTTGGGACACAGAAGTCTGTTTTAATTTATAATCATTGTTGCTTATCAAACCCTGGAAACTGTATTTAATGCCCTTGGTTCTTCTGACTTTACTAATTCCATTGTTAGGAGACAGCAGGTAATTCTACTTTATATAGAAGTGAGTCTTGTTTACTCCACTGTACAAATCTGATGTCTTGTTTCTTCCTCAGAGGGTTCAGAATACTTGAGCTGTATGACTCATAATTAAATACATCCATGCAAGTCCCTATAAAAACTGTATTTTCCAGAGTAACTTGGACATCGTTTCGGGAACATTTTTCAATGCTTTGAGCAGCACAAACAGAAAGTCTGTTACTGGGGTGGTGACAGAAGTTCCATATCTCCAAACATATCTCCGAACCTCAGCATGGCTGGATACCACTATTAGTGAGAAAATGTGCTTTCTGTGATTTGAAAGTATGGAAAATCTATTTTTTAAGTGAAGAAAATATATGTAATGTATTAACTCAAACCAAAGAACAATAACAGCAACCAAAAATAATGAATGCAAAACATCATAAAGTTGGGTGTTTCTGAGTTTGCATTACTTAGACAAATTATTGATTATTTATTTTACTACATATGGTGGAAACTTTTGGCTTAAATTAATATTTTAGCAGCTAGACTAAAACAATAACACACCCAGACTGCAAAAGGGTTTGGGGCGGTGTCTGATCTTGGGGGTTAAATATATTTCTCATTTGTGTCAGACTTTGGGTGACTCAAATCTTCACTTTAGGACCTACACTGAGAATTTGAACCTGACCCTATGACCTGGTCCGATATAATGTGGTCCCAACAACAGTGTTATGATTTGTTCTAAATGTATATAAAGATATATAAAGATGGATGGCATGCAGCTCTCCAAAAGTGAAGCAAAACCATCTCCATCGCTGTATAGGTAATAGGCATATTACACAGGTACACAGTATAGGTAATAAAACCTTTTGCCTTCATGTTAGCAGATGGGCCAAACTAAAAAATCAAAGTGCATGTAAAATAAAAAAAATTTCAAAGAGGGTTTCTTTTATTTTAGGTACTTCTCATCACGCTGATGTATGTTCATGTGTTAATTTAATTGATAGGTTTGGTTTTAATTAGTCATTTGAAGCTATAAAAAGGGGATTTTATGTCATGATTGACAGCCGAGCCCCGTTTGTGATTTACTCGGCCGGTCGTATGGGCGCGACTTCAAAACCGTGGCGCCAACAGCACTCACTACGGCGCAGACTCTGGCTCAGAGTGGCGAAAGATAGCAGCGGCAGTATCTGGCATATTTTGACCTCATTTCTGTACAGTGGGAGGAAGTGAAGACAACATCCATCAACATATTCCAACTTGCTACCTTCAACGTTTCCGTCAGTATTTCAAAAACACAGATGGTTTGACGAACCAAAACAAGCCTCCTTTATAAAGATTAAGCATTATTTTAAATAGAGTGCCATAATGGTCTTTATTTTCTGGCCAGAAAACATTTCCTGCAAGTAGGCGTTAATTTATTTATTCATTTCCAAACGAAGAATATCTCAATGTTGGAACAAAAGTCTTATCTCATTTCTAAGTATAGTCTTAATCTAAAATACCATACTCTAATCTGCATGTATTTAACTCCAGGGTTAACTGAATTCATTCTCATTAGAATTCACAGCCTATCCACAATAACTGGCTATAACTGGTATAATGCGGTGTGTTACTCATCAGCAGCCAACTTTCATCATCATCCGGCCTTCTCACTGTCCCGCCAAATGTACACTGCATTGACCCTCATTAGGTGGACTAGACCTGCACTACACTTCAAACTCTTCTTCCTAAGTGAGCTCAATTTAGCCTCCTTGGCTTGTTGAAAAGTAATGAAATCATTTTAAAGAGTTCAGACTCATAAATGACGTAAAACAGATGGTGTGAGGAATATCTATCACTACAGCGTGACTGTAATCACAAACTGCAGTCGAAGGCCACAAGACTGAGCTCCCACTTGAGGGAGGATGAGCGAAGACCCTGATGATGGATGGAGCTTCCCCGTTTGATGTCCCGTCAGCCAAGACAACAGGTAGATCTCTCGGGGGTTTGGCGGTGATTGCTCTAAGAAAAGGTTGCACTCACCTTGACGTTTCCTCCTATCAGGTCGGGTGGCTCCTCGTCCGTCTCCAAGGCGACGTTGATGGTGGCGAAAGGCCGGCTGGCCATCTGCTGCATCTCCCTCAGTAGTTGCTAGGGAGAAGGAAGAAAAAGAAGGAGTGCGAAGGTCAGTGACCAGTAAACAAAGCCTGTCTATTGTCTATTCTCCAATCAACTGCACAGCAAGACGCCGATGTGTTTCATCTACAGTTACTGAAAAAAGTTGTTTTTAAAGACTTGTTCACATACAGCTTGAAATCAGGGAAGTAAAAGTCCAGCATTCAAAATGAGTAAAACCAGTGTTAACAAAATGTACTTTACACCATTAGTCATCTTGGCAAAAACAATGTGTAAACACAACATTGATATATTATCAATTTATATAGTTGATATGATGAAGCAACAAACAGTTGCTTATTTACACATTCAACACACTCGGAGACACATTAGTATTATTTGTAGTCTTTCTTTTAGCTCTGTTTTTGGTCTCCACCAATTACTGAGGGAAATATCTGGCTCTTAGCTGCTAAATGCTCCACTATCTTCACCAGCTAGTCACAAACTGTGTCTGTCTGTTCCTGGTAGCTTAGAATGGGTTTACCAGAGGTTTTTTGCTGAGAACAGCTGATCAATAAACAATAAACAACAACAACAATAAAGCTGGAGGCCGTAAAATCAAAACAATGAGCTAAAAGATGCTAAAAACTTTGAGCTATAGAGTTGGATAGCAAAGAATTCATCACTATGAGCGACGCTTTTCGTATAACACAGTCATGTTTTATAAGCATACTGTATGTATTGTAGTTGTCAGATGAATAGTCTTAATTCCCATCATGAAAATGTAGTGTTGTAGAAGTTCACATGACCATATATTGGAAATAGTGAAGTAAAGTACGACAACCCTTTAAACTGTACTTGAGTAAATGTACTTTAAATGTAACTTTCCATCACTGCAAGGTGGAGGCACAGTCTCATTTTGTTCTGATTTATAACATGGACCTTGGCCAGAGGAAGAGGAGGAGGGAGGCGATTATGAGGGAACAAGGGGGAGGAGGAGAAGGAACTGAAGCTGCAGAAAGAAGAGAACAGACAAGAAAATAAGGAGAATTAGAACAAAGGAGAGAAGAGGAAGATGAGGATTGCAATGATGTGAAAGATGCAGAGTGTGAGGAGCAGAGGGAGGGAGGCGACGGTGGGAGAAAAAGAGCAGGGGGAGGATGAGGAAAGCTAGAGACCACAGTAAATAAGGCGACGCCTGTGTAGTCGACTGTCAAAGGAGCCAAAGTGCCATAAATAGAGAAACAAACGCGTCAACTATCATGACACCAAGACCTGAATATCAGCAGCAAGCCCTCACATCAAAACAAAAACACCTGCAACCGCTGCATGAGCAGGAAAAACACTGACAGAAATGAGACAAATCACAAGGGAGGTAAAAAAAGAAAGTCAAACATGAAGGAAAAAAAGCATAATTGATCATTTGTCTGAAATACACAGTGTTTCAGCTCATAAAGGAAGTGAAACACCAACGATGGAGCGTGACGCAGCTTGTGTGTTGAGTTATGAACGTAGACAAAAAAAATCAAGAGTTTTGACACAATCCATTGGCCTCTGTCTCATTACAGTGAGTCGTTGGTAGAGAATAGGTGGAAGTAAAGGGCAGCACTGCAAATCAACTTGAAAGCACACGCGGTAGAAATCACAGGTGACATTTGTGTGTCGATGCATGTTCAGGTTGGGGTCAAGGCTAACGCGAGAGGTCGACGACCTCCCCATCCACTCTTAAGCAGCTTGCAATTAATCTGCTGAGCATTTTCATCCCCTGTGAGGTTGTCAGTTGTGGTTATTGACATGTTAGCACTTTCTCTGTAAATGTCAAGTCTTATAATCAGATCCTTATTAGGGGTTACAAAAATAGCTTGAGGGAAAGTTTCTTCCTCTCTACAGTTAAGCCTGCCATGGGAAAAAAAAAAAAAAAAGTCTAAATTTAATGTCCCGGATTCTCTTTGTGGAGCAAGTCAACTCATTAAAATCCTGCATGTGTCTGTGGATGTGTGCCTGTATCCATATCTCCCCATTCTCCTCTTTGTTGTAACAGCTGGGCTAGGAGGACCTAAACCTTTATTTTCCTTGAGTCACTACTTTTAAAAGAAACTGTTTAACATTTTAGGGAATATGCTTATTTGCATTCTTGCTGAGTAATAAATGAGATAAATTCCATGCCTATTTAATATGAAGCTACAGCCAGTAGCTGGTTAGCTTGGCGAGCCTGGCTCTGTGCAAAAGTACCACTATCTGCTAGTCTACCAGCAATTCTAAAGCTCACTAATTATTAACACATTGCATCTTGTTTGTTCAACTGATTGTCTTGTCATCACTGTCAGCAGAGACTCCAGGAAGTGTTTCCCTCAGTTTTAAGAAACGTTCTTTCACTTCATACAATTATATGATTATAATTTTAGCTTGCCAGAGAAACTAAAATAACCTCTCCTAGTAACTGGGATGGGAATCTGTCATTATTCTTGAAGTTTTATATACTAAAGGATAAATCAATTCATCACAAAAAAAAAAGATTGGCAGATTAATAGGTAACAAAAATAGCCCTAAACCACTCAAAGCTTGTACCATTTCTTACAAACTATTAAGGTTAACATTCCACACTTTAATTGGGTGACCTAAAATAAGCAGAAACGTGCACACATGCTATAGATTCACAAAGCAGCTGGTAAGAACAAGAGGCCCAATAGTGAAAGTACTCTGTGAACTGACTGCTGCCTGTTTACTGTTATCTGATAGAAGATTACCTAGACACTGACTGACTCATCATTCAGTCTTCTATTTTACTCTCTAACCACAAGGCCATCCAGACCTTATGAGTAACAGAGCTGGCAAGGCATGTTTTCTGCAGCCACTTTCCAAAAGGCTTGGTTTACTGAACTCTTCTGTTGTACAATGATGTTCATTAGCAAATTTGAAAGTTAAAACATAAAAGTGCTAAATAAAACCAGTGATAAAACAGAATCAGAATATGACTTAATGGTGAGGAGATACAGTATAAGAGGGGGTTTATAAGAATCACTCACCTGGAACAGAAAGAAACCAAATCAGTTATGACAAGCGAAACTATAAATAGAAACAATGTGATGCATTATAGTAGAACAATAACACCCATGAAGTATGAATGAATCCAAGCAAAGACTTTCCTCATTAGCGTGCACACAAATAAAAACAGGCTGAAACAACTGACATGCCAGGGCCAACGTCTTGATGTTGTACATTTGCAGCCACCACGGCAGTCAACACGCAGAAACAAATGAAAACGCAAATGAGCAACTCATTGTGCCGAGTCCCGATTTGTCATGATTAGAAACCCCGCCGTGTGAAACATCTGAGAGCCAAAATGTGAGTGTGATGACTGGTGGGTGTGTAGCAACAGCGCACACTGAGCACTCTGCCATCTTGCAGTCTGGTTTCTTTTGTCTTTGACTGAAACATCAATCTATTAACACCAGCCCCTGTTAAGTATCAATCAAATACTGGCCAACCAACCAAAGCCAGGACTAAACACTGAGAATCAGGTTTCACTCTGAGGTGAGATGATGATGATGAAGAAGTTTTGCTTTCTGGCAGAATTAACCTCCTTCACAATGATGCAACAGGCAGAGCCAGGCAGCAACATTAGTCTGGATCTGCAAAAGGCATGCAGAAGAAGTGAGAATCTGCATGCAGACAACATCCTTTTTCATAAGCAGAGCTCCTTGAACAGCACAAAGCAACAGAATTGATTTACTGGATAAAAAGCAGATGGAGGAGCATCTGAATGTTGCAGTAAACAAACTTTATAGATTCAGTCCACCTCCCTCAGCCTCTCTGCAAACAGCCTGCTCTCTTGTCTAACATAAAGGTAACCTTTGTTTAAACAGAGACATTGGCAGAACTTGTGTGTTCTTTTTTGTCATATTCAGAGTTATTTCTACTGTACAACATGGAACTGTCCGCAATCAATAGAGTCTGCTACTGAAAAATAAAGTCCCAGTTTTTGTATGAATTTCAGTGTGAGGGCAGGGATAAAAGTTTATTGCTCAAGGGCAATCAGGCTTCTGCAAGTTTCATCAACTTGGACTGAAAGCATTTTTGTTGCAAATGGACCAAAAGAAGAACAAATCAATGCTTTAAAAACAGAAAAAGGTGTTTTAGATGTGTGTCTATGAATATTTGTTTTATTTGCAAAAAGAAACCTGCATAAATGCATTTCTAAAGGGTGAAATTTGAATTTTAGGCATCGATCTGTAGAACCTGTTTTCACCAATTCATCACCTTAAATACTCAGAAAGTTAAATCTGCCTTAATTGATTTTTTGGCTTCTTGGGGGAAGCATAACAAGCTGTAAACACAAAATTGAATTGACTGTGAATTGACTACACATCTAGCATTTAGCAACATTAGCATTTATTTTGGCTTGTGTTTCTGTCCACCTGATGATTGTAAGTCCAATATCCACTCTCCTTGTAGCACTGTTTTGGTCTCCACAAACCCCTGAGGGAAACATCTTGCTCTTTTGCTGTTAAACGCTCCAAATATTTTAACCAGCTAGTTGCTAGGTTTGTCTGTGTGCAGTTTGGTGTTGGGTATATAGTGTTTATCAAAACTGTTTTGCTTAAAACAACCGCCTGCTGTTATTAGAAATGAGTTGATGAGGCAGGATGACTGG